>NC_056737.1:980002473-980297473 GCF_019279795.1 Protopterus annectens | reverse complement strand
TCTGATATATCACTGGCTTGTTATCAGATATGATGACACTAATTATGGTGTACAGCACATATGCACCACGTCATGCACGTCATCTGTACAGTGCATGTGTAGCAGTCTGATATCTCACTGGCTTGTTATTGGATGTGATGACACTAATTATGGTGTACAGCACATATGCACCATGTCATGCACATCATCTGTACAGTGCATGTGTAGCAGTCTGATATCTCACTGGCTTGTTATTGGATGTGATGACACTAATTATGGTGTACAGCACATATGCACCATGTCATGCACATCATCTGTACAGTGCATGTGTAGCAGTCTGATATCTCACTGGCTTGTTATCAGATATGATGACACTAATTATGGTGTACAGCACACATGCACCACGTCATGCACGTCATCTGTACAGTGCATGTGTAGCAGTCTGATATATCACTGGCATGTTATCAGATATGATGACACTAATTATGGTGTACAGCACATATGCACCACGTAATGCACGACATATGTACAGTGCATGTGTAGCAGTCTGATATCTCACTGGCTTGTTATCAGATATGGTGACACTAATTATGGTGTACAGCACATATGCACCACGTCATGCACATCATCTGTACAGTGCATGTGTAGCAGTCTGATATCTCCCTGGCTTGTTATCAGATATGATGACACTAATTATGGTGTACAGCACATATGCACCACGTCATGCACGACATCTGTACAGTGCATGTGTAGCAGTCTGATATCTCACTGGCTTGTTATTGGATGTGATGACACTAATTATGGTGTACAGCACATATGCACCATGTCATGCACATCATCTGTACAGTGCATGTGTAGCAGTCTGATATCTCACTGGCTTGTTATCAGATATGATGACACTAATTATGGTGTACAGCACATATGCACCATGTCATGCACATCATCTGTACAGTGCATGTGTAGCAGTCTGATATCTCACTGGCTTGTTATTGGATGTGATGACACTAATTATGGTGTACAGCACATATGCACCACGTCATGCACGTCATATGTACAGTGCATGTGTAGCAGTCTGATATCTCACTGGCTTGTTATCAGATATGATGACACTAATTATGGTGTACAGCACATATGCACCACGTAATGCACGACATATGTACAGTGCATGTGTAGCAGTCTGATATCTCACTGGCTTGTTATTGGATGTGATGACACTAATTATGGTGTACAGCACATATGCACCATGTCATGCACATCATCTGTACAGTGCATGTGTAGCAGTCTGATATCTCACTGGCTTATCAGATATGAGGACACTAATTATGGTGTACAGCACATATGCACCACGTCATGCACGACATATGTACAGTGCATGTGTAGCAGTCTGATATCTCTCTGGCTTGTTATCAGATATGAGGACACTAATTATGGTGTACAGCACATATGCACCACGTCATGCACATCATCATCTGTACAGTGCATGTGTAGCAGTCTGATATATCACTGGCTTTGTTATCAGATATGATGACACTATTTATGGTGTACAGCACATATGCACCACGTCATGCACGTCATATGTACACAGGTTGACAGAGGAGGGGCTGACAGCACATACACAGGGCCAGTATAGACATGTTGCTGTGATACCCTCATTAATCTACCATTGTAATGGGGTTTGTTGCAATATATGTCCATTGAGGGATATGTAGTCAGTAACTGTCACGGCCTTCACCATCAACAGACTGCAATCCTCACACTACCATCTGCATTCCACAGATAGATGCAGCGCGGCTAACACATGAAACCAAAGGCACAACACTGCCCAGTCTGCAGATGGGGATTCCTCATATACATGGAACTGACATGGCAGGTAGTACTACATGTATGACAGGCATATCCAGTCAAACACTGTTAAACCAACATTACTCCAAATACAGTATAGCAGCACTTACAGTCTGTAGTCAGGTCAGGCACATCCCCCTCCTGTATGTTGCCCTGTTTCCACAGTGTATGTTGTTAGAGGTAAATCCCCAACCCATCTGAAATGCTGTTTACCAAATGACAGTTCTAGCTCCTGCTCACAGTGACAGACAAGGGCAAACACCACCAGGATGTTCCCAGGTATTGGAGTGTGTTTCCATGCAGTTGGCTATGGGAATGTTACCACACCTGTTCCACATGCAGTCAGCTAGGGAAGGGCTGCAATTCGTGCAGAGGCCATCAGCTGATCATAAGCATCACTTAAAATACACATGCTGCTGCCTAAGCAATGCAGGTGTGGGCCTCCACATCTGCCACAGAGGGAGTGGGGGAGGCAGAGGTGAATACATGTCAGGGAGGGGTGGGAGGGTAAAACTGACGCATGTTTGTGTCACACACCTACCTGCACAGGGTATCGAACCCCAGTCAGCTATGTAGTGCTATCACAGTTCGATTCTGTTATTGGATGCGCCACATGGGTGATCTGGTGGGGACCACTCAGAACATATATGTGATAGTGAGTGACATCCACAACAGGGTTACAATAGATATACAGTAGGTGACATACAAGTGCTTGTCTGCATGAACGGGTGCCAGCTTCAGCACAGGCACACTCACACAGGGATGCACACACATTAACACACTTGGCAGGGCCAGGAGTGCAACTCGTCACTAGTGGGTTTGCCACAACACATCAATGTGCAGGGAACACATGCACCATATGGGTCATACGGAGGTTGTATGGGCAGTAAGTATGAGTGGGTGTCAGACATCAGGCAGCATGCTTTACTGTGCCCTGGGGGGAGTATTGTGTGTGGATGTGGACGCACCATACAACACATACGAACACACAGGGTGCCAGTTCGGACGTGCATGGGTGCATGTCTGCATGGGTGTGTGGTGGCCAACAGTGCCAGCAGGCTATACAAGGGTAGGCGATGGGTATACCTTGGCATCAGGCCACATGAAAATGGTCTGCATTGTCGCACAGGCCTGTAGCTTCTGCATTTGCCCACACAGGTAGGTATTGCATCCATCATCCAGTCACCTGTGTGACTATTGTGTGTGGCCAGTGCTGTGCATCACTTGCCATGATGTGTTCCCTAGTCCATTACATGGATGGTGTCTAGGATGTGCACACCTCCCACGTGCATGTACAGTGACATGTGGAACTGTACCTGGGGTGTCTGTCCCATGCTGTGAACACAGCTTATCAGATGTGCTAGTCTTGCCCACCTGTGGCAGGGACTGGTACTAGTCACCAGATTTACCCTGCACCTACATTGATAGCATGCTAACAGCATTTCCTGATGCCAGTGTCATCTGTCCATACAGGGCATGTTGTCAGGCATGGTATGTCCATTGTGGGCTTTTACTTTTGGAGGGTGTTTATTCATCGGACAGTGTTTCGTGTTGATGCTTTTGTGAACTGTGTACAGCCAGCGCTCCACGATGCCATCGCCATTTTGTTTTCAAGTGGATCACAAGCTTATTTGACATTTTTTTCAGATCAGACTATATAAGGGTGCTTGTTTATCGAACAGTGTTTGGTGCTCATGCTTTTGTGTAATGTTTTACAGCCAATGCTCCACGAAGCCATCGCCATTTTGGTCACAAGTATAACATTGGGTCTTTTGACATTTGATTTACACAAGATTACATTTTGTTATTCATTAGCATCCCTGCATTTGGTTTAACCGTGCAGTTTTCTTTGGTGAAAGATTTCCAGAAGCTTTATATCAATAAGTGTTCATCATACCTTACTAGTTTATGTAGGGAATCTAGTTGTACCTAGTGGGTTACCCATTTAGTGACTTACTATTTATAGTAGGTCCAACTTTGTTGATTGTGTATGTGACTTTATTTTCGCAAGGGGCTTGTTTACCGAACAGTGTTTGGTGCTTATGCTTTTGTGAACTGTTTTACAGCCAACGCTTCACGAAGCCATTACCATTTTGGTCACAAGTATAACATTGGGTCTATTGACAGTTGACTCACAATAGATTACATTTTGTCACTTATTAACATCCTTGAAAGAAACCCAAGTGATGGACCATTCCTATTTGTGATTTGATTGTTATATTTTGATACTTTATATTGCTAAATGCTTATTTCTTGTGTTGGTTATTACCATTGCACCTTCTATTTTTGAAGGGCTTAATTAGCTTAGATTAACCAAGTGTTTATTTACCCTATTGGCTCATACTTATAGTAGAGTTCTTATAGCCCATATTTAACCTTTCAACCAACCAATACAATTATATTACAGCCCAATCTTGATTTAACCTCTTACTATATGTGTACTAGTTAAATTTTGACTCCAATACTGTTGGGATAGATCATATCCTTGCAGCACCCATTTTATTTTCTTCATCATATTTGATATATTTTTAAGTATATTTTTGTCTTCTTTGTGGGTCCCTTTGTCTAACTGAGTCTGATCCATTCGAGTTTGTGACATTTCACAGCATTCATATTATTAGTTCTGTCACTAAGGACTTCCTTGTTTATTGGTGTCGATATATTGTCAGTCACTATTAATACTTATTGTTGTACCACTCCCCTTCATTTTCAGTATTGATAATTTTCATATTCAAGGCCCAGGTATCATTGAATACCATCCAATTGTGCTTAGACATTGGGTCATCTGTTCTTTTTCATATTTGTGGGAATCTAGATTTAGCTGTCCCTGGTATTTCGATGTCCTCTGAATAATCAGACAGGCTTCTTGCCAATATAACTTGTTTTTTTCTGAGTGTGTCTTCCAAAAAATTCTTTTCATTCAATCTGAACTATTCCTTTGTTTAGTCTTAGATACTCATCAGGGACGTAGTCTCGTTTTGGGTCTATTATTGTCCTTGATTTGGACGTAGCCATTGTAGCTATTATTGTCCATCTGTATTTATTCTTTACATACCCTCATGGATCTATAGAGTCTTGTCTCTGGACTTTCCTCTGACCGTGAGGATCTGAGTGTTTTTGGTTTGGGTTCAAGCCATGATATTTCCAATACTGGGGAACTCATGGGGTCAGAGACAACCTGTAATTTGGCATTCGATAAACTCCATAAACATCTAAGATTATTGCGCTCGAATGTGTGGCATGCCAAACTTTTCAAAGCATACATTGCCAAAAATATCACTCCACGCGGCCTAAGGGTCAGAATACAACCCCTAGTTGCTGAAATTGATGACGATTTATCGTCTGAATGGGCAGAGATCCAACACAAAGCGAGCATGTCATTTGTTGAAGCATTAAATAAATATTATGAGTGTACAATTGATAAGGAAGTCAGTATTGTCTTGGGCCTGGCTAATGATGTTAAACCCTTTGAAAAGGAGCCCTTTTTTGCTAAACATTTGAATAGAGTAGCTTCGGACTTAAATACTTTGGAGACACAACTCAAAACCAAAAAAATTCAGAAGTTTAACAGGGATATGTCGGACTACCAGGGCAGCAATCCCTTTAGTGTTAAAAAACAAGTTAAATTTAACATTCCACAAAGTCGTCCCACAAAAAGGAAAAGACCCAAATCAATATTAAAAAACAATTGGGTCTCTGATACTGGCTCCTCTACTGAAGAACCAACCTCTGGCCCTGAGAGTGAACTGCAGACTGCATCCGGTTCACCTATTCCTAAGCGATCACTCACAGGTGCCCCTTTAGGGCCAAGTATAAAAGAGGGGGGAGAAAACACAAAGGTTGTCACAGACATACAAGGACTCTTACAACTGGCAATGACGAAGTAGTATCACACATGTATAACAATGTTTTAAACCTTTCCAGTTACAATCTGTCACCTATTGAAATCAATGTCCTTAATAAAGGTTTATCATTTGTTCCAGGTTTTTTTGTCACCGAAGATTCATTTGCACAGGATGTCTCAGCATTTTGTAGATTACTTAATTTACGATTATTTTTTGGTTGTTCTAATGGTTGTGATGACATACAGAAATTTACATATCACAAATCTCAATTTAACCCACCCATGCATCCTGTTGTTTCTCAATTTCAAAACAATGTTCTCAAAGATCTACATTACTCGCATTCAACATCTGATATTCGATCAAACAATATGACTATGGCTGAACAACAAGTAATCAAGAACTTACAAAACAATCATGATATTGTTATTTCAGCTGACAAAGGGGGTGCTGTTGTGGTATTGGATTGGCAAGATTATAACCAAGAAGCCCTCAGGCAATTATCTGATGCTAAATATTATGATAAAATGATAATAAATCCGACAGCTAAATTTCAAAAAGAAATTTTTGAATTTCTTTCTTATGCCAGAGATGCTTCTATTATTGATTCCAATCTCATGCATCAACTATCAGTACAGGATTCATCTAATCAGTACATATATTTCTTGCCTAAAATACACAAGGATCCCATACCCCCCCAGGCAGACCGAGTGTATCAGGTAGGGGATACTTTACGGAACCCCTCTCACTTTTTTTGACCGAGAAATTGAAACCCTTATTGTCACTTATTCGCTCACGCCTAAAGGACACAACTAACTTTCTCCAAATTATTTCAGACACTCAACTGGAACCTGAATGGCGCATGTGCACTTTAGATGTAAGCGCCTTATACACCAACATCCCACATTCTGGTGGATTAGAATCTTTATCATATTGGTTGGAAATCTCAGGTTTATACACATGTGAATTTAATGAATTTTTACTAGACATGGCCTCCTATGTCCTGACCAACAATGTTTTTTTCTACCAAGATGTCTGCTACTGGTAAACCAAGGGTACCGCCATGGGCTCTTCCTTTGCGCCCATCTACGCCGATCTTTTTATGGCTTATTTGGAGAAAGATCTAATATACAATAGTAGCAACAACATATATCTTGAACATCTTGACATTTGGCGACGATACCTTGATGATTGCTGGGCAGTATGGAAGGGTGATCTTGAAGGTTTATTTGAATTTGTAACATATCTTAACAATAACCGATGGGGTATACGCTTTACTTTACACTATGATCTAAACAACATTACGTTTTTAGATGTTTCTATCCATAGATTATCTGACCATACCCTAGGTACCCAAGTATTCAGGAAACACCCTGAATATAATACTATATTACATGCCTCAAGTTTTCATCCCCCACACATCTGTAAAAACATTCCCAAATCTCAATTCAACAGACTAAAACGTATTTGTTCTGATAATACATCTTATAGTGAACAAAGCAAAGACCTTATTAACCGATTCAGGAATAGGGATTACAAAATGGGCCATGTCTTTGATGCCATACACCAAGTGGGTCATATGGAAAGGGAAAACTTATTAACTTACAGGACCAATCAGAGTTCTCCCAATCAACCCCTTAGATTTACCACCACATATGGCAGAAATTCAGATAACCTCATTCAGAGCATACAAAGACACTGGAATCTATTATTATATGATACTGATATATCCTCCATCATTCCCAATCGATGTTTTTTCTCATTTCAGAAAGGTAGAGGTAGCACATTCAGTCATTACAAACATGGGCATGATGCGGACAATTCCAAACCAATTCAAACCACCCTCACAGGTTCCATTCTTATGGGTTGTCATCCCTGTGGACATTGTATCAATTGCAACAAAATATCTAAAACCAAAGAATTTACCAGCAGAAACTCTTCCAATGTATATGAGATAAAATTTTTTGCCAACTGCAGCTCAGATTGGCTTATTTATTTAGCCACATGCTCATGCGGGGCCTTTTACATAGGCCAAACATCCAGGCCACTCAGACTGAGAATTTCGGAACACATCAGTAATATTAAAAAAGGCAGAATCAACAATGCCCTATTTTAACACCAGGTATCACATCCTTCAGCTTCTTTCATGTTTACCATTATTGATATCATACGGGGTAGAAAATCCAATAAAACGGGTTGGCATGCATTACTAAACTCAAAGGAGAAAAAATGGATTGTTAAGTTGGGTGGTCTTTTTCCACCCGGGTTGAATGACAAGTTTTAGATTAAACCAATCAGATTTGTTTGCAGTCTATTTAAAAGATAGCTTGGAGCATGCTCATTTCACACTGAAGAAGGCTGTGTAGATAGTACCAGCCGAAACCAGTCTGTGTACTTCTTTGCTGTCCTATGTATTATCAATAAATTGTATCTTATTGGGTTTTGGTTTTGCTGGCTCTCCTTTTTGTTCTTGTATCATGTTCCTTTGAGCCGTGCAATTGCTTCCGTGCAAACATACTTTTTGTATTATGTCCATTGTGAGTCACATGTGAAGACACAGTGGGGTTGCTAACTGTGATTGGCTGGTCTTGATGTCACATGCATGGGTATGGCTTTGCACTCCAGCCTCTGAGCTATTTACATCTGTTATCCCTGTATGGTTGACATTGTGATATATAGTAGGGCCACCATAAATGAAATTAGCAAAACCCCTCCACATTGCCCACAGGTGTCACAGTCACAACCACCTCTACACAGGATACGAGTTACAACCACACACACACACACACACACACACACACACACACACACACACACACCTGTAATGTCTGGGAGTAGAACCCCTACCTAACTAGTTTACTACACTACAGCACTACCCAGTGGACATTACTGAAGTACATCTTCCCCAAAGGTGTATTTCACAATTAATGACATCAGCAGGACTACCAAAGTAGGGCATTTGTAATGTACTGCGAGTGAGTAGCCTGTAATGCATTGCTCCATGCACAGACAATGAAACACACACAAAACATCCGGAACTGGCATGGATGGAGATGTAACACCACCATTCTAAATCACACTACAGCAGTACGCAGTTACAGGACGTGCTACGTTGATTACTGGGCTATCACTTTTTCAGAGGTGTATTACTAGGTTAGTGACATCAGCAGCCTTGCCTAAGTAGAGTATTTGTATTGTACGGAGTGTGAGTGCCTAAAAAGCATTGCTCTCTACTCAGTCAGACACACACACACACACACAGACTCGCACACAACCACACACAGTTGCCAGATCTGGAGTTCGAACACCTACCTAACTAGAATATCATACTACAGCAGTACACAGTTACAGAATGCGCTATGGCGATTATTGGGCTATCACTTTCCCAGAGGTGTATTACTTAGGTGAGTGACATCAGCAGCCTTGCCAAAGTTGAATATATGTATTGTACAGAGTGTGAGTAGCATAACAAGTATTTACCTCTACACATTCAGAGACAGACAGGCATGCACGCAAACACGCACTCACACAATTGACAGGTCTGGTGTTATTACTACTACCTAACTACTCTGTCAGTACAGCAGTACGCAGTTATGGGACGTTCCATGCAGATTACTGAGCTGTAGCTCTCCCAAAGGTGTAATTCACATTGGATTACCTCAGCAGGCTTGTCATACTACTGCTATAGGGAAGGCAGTGTGTGCATGGGCCATACCCGATTCATGTAGGGGTTGACATGCCACATGCCAGCGCACACGGGGTCATATGTCACAGGTGCATGTATACAGCTACTAGATGGCTACTTCCTTGTACAGTCTTGTTGCACAGCTGACACGTGCACCACATAGTCTGTCATGCTGACAGATACTAGTGGCTAGTATCCGCAGTGGGTTACATCCTCACCTCATGTGTTGGAGGCCCTTTGGCTGTGTGCCGGATGGGACAGGCCCGCATGGCTCTTTGTCACGGTCACCCTCTTCCACACATCTTTGCCCGTGTACCTGTGGCTTATTATAGTGTGTTGTCCTTGCATATTTGTCTGTATTCCTATCCACTGTGCAAGGCAGGAGTGGTGCATACTGACATGTGTCCGCACTGAGAACTGCAACATCCAGATATGTCTGGTCCACTGGTGTTTGCAGACATGGCCTTCATGTGTTTGTGTGTGAGCATGCCCAGTATGACCTCTCAGTATGTTAACTGACATTGCCTTCATTCCTCTGTGTGTGAGCATGCCCAGTATGGCCATCTGTGTTGCATGTGTGGATCACGTCCATGTAGTTTGTACTGCGGTGCTGACCTTTGTGTTGTACACTGACAGGTAGCATGCTGTGTCTGCAGGGTATCCATCTGTCATTTGCCATTTACCGTTGCTGCATTTCTGCTTAGCAGGGGGGGGGCACCTGACTGTTTCTACTGTTCTACACAGGAGTGTGGGGGCACACCTTACTGTTATTCTAAGTGTACATTGGATGGGGGGTGCACCTGACACTTGTACACATTTGCTAGGACTGTACTGGTATGTCAGGTACTCTATTTCAGTCTGTAGTCTTACCTATCCTGCTGTCTAGAGGCTTACCGGTGTACTACATATCCTAGCTTTGTTTACCTACATATTAGTTTCTGACTTCCTAGCCTTCACAACTTGCATCCGACTGCCTGGCCTGCTGCGGTCTGTCTGTCTAGGCCTGGGGGAGAGGTTACCCAAAGGGCACATTCAGAGGCCATAGTACAGCATTTGTTTGTTTTAGTCTTCACCTGTCCTGCTGGCTGAGACTGTTGTTGGTTATGTGATCCTTCTTGACTGGCATGTGTGGCTCTTATGGACACCCATGTCGCTCAGGCCATTTTCTGCAGTTGGTTTTGTCATCCTGTGTAGTGCTGGCTATGGTGACTCCAGTATGTGTTACAGTTCTCATGATGCCACTATGAGTGTCTACTGTCTGCTGCCTTGACATCTGGCCACCCGATTCCCTTGCATGTTCACATCCATACCATGGCTACAGGTAAAACCACATTCTACTCCATTTGGCAATTGGTAGGTTGATTGACTTACCTTGAGGGTGTGCCGGACTTGAGGTTGGTGCTGGAGGGCTGCCTATGTCGGATGCACATAGTACACTCCCTATACATGGTTGGGCACAGGTAGTGTCATGTCTGGCATCCCTTTTACTGTCTGTGCGAGTTAGAGAGGTGTCATTCCTTGGGCCCCTACTGTGTCAGTGCATATGCTATGTTTTGCCTCTTTGCCAAGGTCAGGGCATACTGGGAACGCCCCCTTCCACCTACTGGGGCGGGCGCAGGTTGTTCCTCCTCTGAGTCACTCTGTGCCTGTTCAGGCCTTGGCATTGGTGGGGGGCTGTGTGGCCCTACCCCATGCTGTTCCTGCTGCAGCTGTTTCTGCAGGATCATATTGTGTAGCATAGCACATACCATAACAATTTGGGTACATGTAGCTGGTGAATATTGCAGGGTTCCACCGGATGTGTCCAGACACCAGAACCATGACCTGAGCATCCCAAACACATACTCTATTATTTGTCTGGCCTGTGCGTGTGCCTCATTATGGCATTGTTGTTCAGGTGTGTGTGCGTTTCTGATGGGTGTCATCAGCCACAGCTCCAGTGGGTACCCAGCATCCCCCACCAGGTGATCATAGGGGATGTCCACATCGGCAAATCTGTGGTACAGCTGCGTCGGTTGTCATATGTGTGAATCATCATAGCTTCCAGGGCAGCCAACACACACATTCAGTATAATGCCCTGGGCATCACATACAACCTGCCTGTTGATGGAGGGGATGCCCCTACAGTTGATGTAGGCCCTACCCTGCTCACCGGGTGGTGCTTTGATGTGTATGTGCGTGCAGTCTATAGCACCCACTACCCCAAGGTAGTTAGCTGTTTGGTGGAAGAGACTCATATTGTGGGTCAACACCTCACATGTGTTGAGGAAATATACATGCTCACAGGCATGTGCTGACATGGCATCCAGGAACTGGTGGAATACTCTGAATGCTGATGCCTGTGAGATGCCCATGTTATCCCCAGTTCTGGTTTAAGAGGTACCTGTGGCTAGTATACCTAGGCCTACACATACCTTGGTATCCACTGGGATGGGTTCCCCTCGGCCACTGTGGTGTGTCAGGTGTGGCCTGCACAGCTCAACGATTTGCTGTAGGGAGGTCTCTGTCCACCCTATAGTGCTCCACTATCTCCTGCTCATGTAGCTTCTGGTAGGTTTCTCTGGGTCTGTACAGTCTTCTATGTCTCCTCACTGTGGGTTGCTCATCAGCATTGACATCCTCACCACCCTCAGCCTCTTGCACATGTTTTTCTATGTTGCCTGCTGCAGCCCTTCTCATTTTGTTGGTTTGTTATTAAAATTTCCCCGCTTGTATACACCGGTGGTATAGAGTTTGGAAAAATCAGGGGGGTAGGTGTTTGCTTGGTTTATAGTGGTGTTCTGGGCTGGGCTGGTCTGCTGCCTGTGTAATTAGCTGATTCTGATACATTTCACCTGGCAGCTGCTCAGCTAGTTCTTGATTACCTTCCTACTACTGTTTTCCCTTCCCATTGCCTCCCTTTTTAAGCCTGTGTGCGCACCGCGCAGACAGAGTGCTCATATGTGGACAGAGCTGCTATTTCCTGATTTAACTTCCTGTTTCTTTCTGTGAAACCCGGTGCGCGGCGCGCACACCCGCTTACACTTTGTAAGGAGTGCTAGGCAGTTTGAACACACCTTTAGCTTCGCTGTGCTAAGCTAGGAGTAGTCCCAAGCCACAGGGCTCCAATCCACTTACAGTATGCGTGACACACCCGCCCATGATGTCTCCCATCTCCTAATCTTGCACCCAGCTATTTCTACTCTTGCACTCTTGGGACCTGCCTCACACCCTGGGGAAATCTGGGATTCACTGTCCTTCCCCTCATTTGCATAGGATTGCCTGCTAATGCATAGTTTACATGTCCCACACTGGGCCTCCCCCTTAGCAACCATTACTCACTAGCCAGGTTGTCTTTTGTCTGCCATTGACTCGCATGGCTGAATACTGCCTTTAGTTGGACTGCTTATTTTATTATTTTCCCCCTGATCCTGTTTGCGCGCCGCTGCCCTGTGAAAGGAATTTAAAACTTGTTTATTTTATTTTTTTACGCATTTTGCATTGTCATTGGCCTTCTACTTGGCCATTGCCATGCTTCATCAATGATATGCAGCCTTTATTTGGAGCTGTCATAGCGCCGTTTTGTAGTTTACAGGAACGTACTCGGTTACTAACCGAGTGCATTTCTGCAGACTGCACTTGTCCTGCACTGACAGCTGCCTGTTTCCTGGATCGCAAACTACCCTCATTTGCATGATTTTCATCTGCAAATGAGGGTAATTTGCATACAGGGGCTCGGTCCGTGCAGGATTAGCCTAAGAGCTTACGTGCACGTCCTGGCAGCTCGTTCCTGGATCGCACGTTGGCCATACTGACGAAAATAGCTCTTAAAACTATTCCTCCATGCTATAACGGGCTTCATAAATCCGGGGGTGAAACGTTTCGTGAGAACACACTGGTTATGCCCCTGTACTAAACCTGACAAGTCATCTATCTGTTCAAACTAGGCTCTGCCTACCTTATACTTCTCATTAACTAGTTCTACCTTCCTTACTAACTACAATCACCATCTCCCACTACATTACATTATTTCCATCCCTGTGGATACTTATTATTGGGAGAACTCCTTATCAATATAATTATACATTAAACTGCCTCTTTTGTTTATTATGTATTGTACCTGTATGTTGTATTGTACCTGCATTTTAACACTGTTATGATTTCTGTCCTCGTTGAATATTTCTGTGTTAACAATGTAATGTCCGTTGTATATATGACTGTTATGATAATGTTATCTGCTGTGTTTTATTTTTTTTTTTTTTATCATGGAGCTCATCTCCCTGGGCGTCTACTGAAAATGGACATATATCCAGTTAGACTAGCCCAGTCAACAAATGTAAAATAAAAAGTATTGCCTGTTTGGAGAAGGACTCCTCACCACTGCTGCAAGGAAGCAAAACAATTTCTATAGTGTCCACGACACCCACAAATGTCTGTATAAAAGCCCATTGGCTGATCAATGGGGGTGTCTGTTGATAATGGCAAAAGATCTGCTGTGGCGTGGCTTCAGTCAGGAGCCCTGTTCACTATGATGAGATGAGCAGAATCCTTCACTTTGAGAAGAAGACTTGCACCTTGGCTACCCTGGTTGTTAGCCCTCTTATTTGTCAGATTCAAATGTAAAAATTTCAGGTGTCCCCCTTCACCTTTATCCAGTTGACACAAAAGTCAGACAGGGTAGAAGTTAAAGACCTAAAGAGATAGAGGTACTTGAGCTGTGCAGCCTCAGTTCACAGGTTGCCAAACACACCACGAACTACAGCTGTGGTGCATTGGATGCATCATGCAAGGCAGTTGCCACTGGATCTGTGGCTAAATGACACAGTCCCTGCCTGAGTATCTAAAGCAGAATTACTTGATGCACCTTTGGAGAAACAGCTCTGTTTGTGTCCAAGGTAGAAATATGTTTAAGAGAGTGGAGAGAAAAGGATAACTTATGCATTTGATTAAGGATCTCTTTCATTGCCTTGTACCAAGATTTAGTAAGAACTATACCAAGACAAGGGCAAGCAGCAAAGAGTAAGAGGGGCTGCAAGACAAAATGGCACACAGACCAGAGGGGTCTGGGGGCCTTCAGGTTCATGACACCAAGAGGGACCAGCTACAGTACAGCAAGACTTGTCCTTGACCCTAACCTCAAACCCTGTGGTCACATCATACCTATGTTGCATTCCCTTTTTTCCCCTTATAAAGATGGGAGGCAGGCACTATGTTATCATTTGGGGTAGTGGAGGTCCTGGAGATAATAAAGCAAGGGTACAGACTGCATTTGCTTAAAATAAACACCAAAAATCCTAGGCATTCTACTGGTTCTGAAGGATCATGCACATGTCATCCTTTCCTTATTTAAAAGATTGGTATCCCAAGGAAGCATCGAAAGGTATTGGAAAAAGAGAAGGATACAGAATTTTTTTCCAACTTTTCGTAGTCCCAAGAAAAATGGGGATTTGGAGGCCCATATTTGACCAATCAGGATTAAAGCAGTTTCTAGAAGTTCTAAAGTTCAGAATGCTAATCTTGCAGAGCCTTCTGCCTTTACTGTGATGGCAAACCTGCATGGTTACCCTGCACCTAAAAGATGCCTGCTTGTACTTTCCCTTATTCGCCGTAGGCAGATGATTCCTCAGTTTTGTAGCAGGAGATGGCTACTCGTAGTTCACCCCTCTGCCCTTGAGATTGTCTTCTTTACTCATGCTCTTGTCTTGGCTCCAGTAATTGCATTTTGTCAAAGGACATAAACCTTTCCTCATACCTGGATAACTGCCTTATCAAATCAGCTCCCATAGAGGAGATTCAGAAAACTCTCTAATTTACTCTGAATTGATTCCAGTCCTTGAAGCATCCAAATCTGCCAAAGTTGTACCTTTCACTCTTGAGAAAGGTGCTATTTTTAGGGGCACTGCTAGATACAGAGCAGCAGTGCTTTTGCCCCTCAGACAAGATTTTGCATCTATTCCAGTACTTCGACAGTCTCCAAGAAGAACCAGACCTCATCTTCTGGATCTTTAGGTACATGGCTTCATGCATTATGATTGGTCCCTTGGCAAGTTTGCACATGAGAGCACATGATTAAATTACAGTGGTACCTAAGAAACTGGTGGTATCAGCATGCCCAGTACCTGCAGTGCCTCATCCCTTTACTTCCTTGAATTAGAAAAGAGATCTTATGGTGGATAAACTAAGTTTGTGTCAAACAGGGAGTGCCCTTCAGGCTAACTCCAGGATCTCAGACTGTCACCGTGGTTTCACTGGTTTCATTGCAGAGACCTAAACATCCAAGGAATTTGTGGCTTTTAGGAGAAAACAAACATAATAGAGATGAAGGTAATGATTTTAACCATCAAGGCATTCAAGCCCATTTGGCAACAGGGAATCTTGCGTTTTCAAACAGCACAAATGTGATGTGTTGCATCAGCAAACGGGGAGGTGCAAACCAGCCATGCAAGCATGGGGACTGGCCTTGAAGTCAGATTTAACCTTCAGGGCATCTTGCATCCCATCCCAAGAAAATGCATTAGCAGACCAGCAGACCCCTGTAATTGGATGCTAAACAAGAACATATTTCCAGAAATAGTTCACAGGTGGAGTGTTGCAGAAGTAAATCTTCTGCTTTTCCAGCAAATGAACAACTAAGCAAATGTATTACCAGAATGCCAGCAGTGAAGACCTGGGCAACAATTGCTTTCTTCACAAACTGTGTAGGTCTGTTTCTCCGTGCCTTCCTGATTCCCAAGGATAAAGGGAACAGGCCAAAAACACCATTCTAGCCAAGGCAGTATCGGGTCCTTTTCCTGCTTTGTCTGTTAAAAGAAGAACCAGTCCTGTTTTATCCCAGCATATGAATCTCTTGTCTCCTGGTTTACCCAGCTCGAGAACACTAAGGCTAACAGTGTGGACGATTCATTTATTCTTCCCTTCAGGCAGATTTTCTGGCAGAGTTGCTATAAAACCTAAAAAGAAAATCAAATGTTGGTGGAAAAGGATGTCTTTTGATGCCTTCCCAGAAAACAGAACCCAGGTTCTGCTCTGGTGCTGGTTCTCTCTCATCTTTCAGTTCCCTATAAAACAGGCTTGTCATCTGCCTCACTGAAGGTGCATCTGTCTGCCATCTCAGCATGTCTGCCACAGAACCACTGACTGTGTTTTCAGTTGCCAGATAAGCAGTTGCTCAAAAGGATGCTGCATTTGAAACCATTTAAAGGGAAGAACCTCACTACCAGACGTAAACTCTGTCTTGGAAAAGCTCACCCCTCACTACCAGATGTAAATTATGTCTCGGAAAAGCTCACCTTAATTTATGTCTCGGAAAAGCTCACCTTAATTTATGTCTCGGAAAAGCTCACCTTAATTTATGTCTCTGAAACGCTCACATTAAATTATGTCTTGGAAAAGCTCACCCCTCACTACCAGACGTAAATTATGTCTTGGAAAAGTTCACCTTAAATTCTTCTTCTTCTTCTTTCGGCTGCTCCCATTAGGGGTCGCCACAGATCAACTGTTTCCATTTCTTCCTATCCTCTGCATCTTGCTCTCACACCAACCAACTGCATGTCTTCTCTCACTACATCCATAAACCTTATCTTAGGCCTCCCTCTTTTCCTGTTACCCAGTAGCTTCATCCGTAGCATCTTTTTCCCAATATACTCTGCATCCCTCCTCAGCACATGTCCAAACCAATGTAATCTTGCCTCTCTGGCTTTGTCTCCAAACCTTCCAACCTGGGCTGACCCTCTAATATACTTATTCCTAATCCTGTCCATCCTGGTCACACCCAGTGCAAATCTTAACATCTTCAACTCTGCCACATCAAACTGACTCCTGCTTTTTTGTCAGTGCCACCGTCTCCAACCCATATAACATAGCTGGTCTCACTACCCTCTTGTAGACCTTCCCTTTCACTCTTACTGGTACTCATCTGTCACAAATCACTCTTGACTCTCTTCTCCACCCACTCCATCCTGCCTCTACTCTCTTCTTAACCTCTCTTCCACATTCACCATTACTCTCAACTGTTGATCCCAAGTACTTAAACTCATCCACCTTTGCCACCTCTACTCCCTGCATCCTCACCATTCCTCTATCCTCCCTGTTATTCACACACATATATTCTGTCTTAGTCCTGCTGACCTTCATTCCTTTTCTCTCTAGAGCATTTCTCCACCTATCCAGGGTCTCCTCCACCTGTTCCCTACTCTCACTACAGATCACAATGTCATCTGCAAACATCATAGTCCACAGGTATTCCTGTCTAATCTCGTCTGTCAACCTGTCCATCACCATTGCAAAGGTTTATTGATTTTGATGGATGTTTATTGTTTCTTGTAAATGGCAACATATGAAAGTGGGCACTGGCACTTTAAATATATGTAGCGCATTTTTGGCGCCAACAAGTTTTTAAATGAAGTGGATTGATACTATGTAATTGTTCTGAAGAAGTCTGCATTGCTGCAGATGAAAGCGCTTAACTTTATGTGTATTATGTGATTTTGAGACGTTCACTAATAAAGTAGTTTGTAAGTTGTCGTTTAGTCCGAGCCGTGTATCTCTCGCTGCTTTATACAAACATAGCTGATGGTAGTTGGCCGTCTGTTCGTTGTTATTCAACCATTGCAAATAAGAAAGGGCTCAGAGCTGATCCTTGATGTAATCCCACCTCCACCTTAAACTCATCCGTCACTCCCACCGCAGACCTTACCACTGTCACACTACCCTCCTACATATCCTGTACCACTCTTACATACTTATCTGACACTCCCGACTTCCTCATACAATACCACAACTCCTATCTAGGCACCCTGTCATATGCTTTCTCTAAATCCACAAAGACACAATGCAACTCCTTCTGACCTTCTCTGTACTTCTCCATCAACTCTCTCAGAGCAAACATCGCATCTGTAGTGCTCTTTCCTGGCATGAAACCTTACTGCTGATCACTAATCATCACCTCCCTTCTTAACCTAACTTCCACTACCCTTTCCCATAACTTCATGCTGTGACTGATCAGTTTAATCCCTCTGTAGTTACTACAGCTCTGCACATCACCCTTCTTCTTAAAATCGGTACCAAAATACTTTTTCTCCATTCCTCAGGCATCCTCTCACTTTCCAAGATTTCATTAAACAATCTAGTTAAAAACTACACTGCCATTTCACCTAAACACATCCATGCTTCCACAGGTATGTCATCTGGACCAACAGCCTTTCCGTTCTTCAGCCTCTTCATAGCTATCCTTACTTCCTCCTTGCTAATCCACTGCACTTCATGATTCACTATCCGCACATCATCCAACCTTCTCTCCCTCTCATTCTCTTCATTCATCACCCCCTCAGAGTACTCTTTCCATCTGCTCAACACACTCTTCTTGCTTGTGAGTATGTTTCCCTCATTATCCTTTATCACCCTTACCTGCTGCACATCTTTACTAGCTCGGTCCCTCTGTCTAGCCAATCGGTACAGGTCCTTTTCTCCCTCCTTAGTGTCCAGCCTTTTATACAACTCTTCATATGCCTTATCCTTAGCCTTCGCCACCTCTCTCTTTGCCACGCACCTCATCTCCTTATACTCTTGTCTACTTTCTTCATTTCTTTGACGATCCCACTTTCTTCTTCACCAACCTCTTTCTCTGTATACTCTACTGTACTGCTTCATTCCACCACCAGGTCTCCTTGTCCTCCTTCCTCTTTCCAGATGTCACACCAAGCACCTTTCTAGCCATCTCTCTTACTAGCTCTGCTGTAGTTACCCAGCTAATCGGTAACTCTTCACTGCCACCCAGTGCCCGTCTTAACTCTTCCCTGAACATCACCTTACAGTTACCCTTTTTCAATTTCCACCATTTGATCCTTGGTGCTGCCCTCACACTCATCCTCCTCTTCTTGATCACCAGTGTCATCCTACAAACCACCATCCTATGTTTCCTAACTACACTTTCCCCTGCCACCACTTTACAGTCTCCAGTCTCCTTCAGACTGGCCCTTCTACATAAGATATAATCCACCTGTGTGCATCTTCCTCCACTCTTGTATGTCACCCTATGCTCCTCCCTCTTGTTAAAATACATATTCATCACAGCCATGTCCATCCTTTTCGTAAAATCCACTACCATCTGACCTTCTGCATTCCTTTGCTTAACACCATACCTACCCATCACTTCCTCATCCCCTCTGTTCCCTTCACCAACATGCCCATTGAAATCTGCTCCAATCACCAGTCTCTCACCCTTTGGTACAGTCGTCACCACTTCATCCAACTCACTCCAAAATTTTTCTTTCTCATCCATCGCACACCCAACTTGTGGAGCATATGCACTAACAACATTCATCATTACACCATCAATTTCCAGCTTCATAAACATCACTCTATCTGACGCTCTTTTCACCTCCAAAACACTCTTAGCATACTCTTCCTTCAGGATAATGCCTACTCCATTTCTCCTCCCATCCACACCATGATAAAACAATTTGAAACCACCTCCGATACACCTAGCCTTGCTCCCCTTCCATCTGGTCTCTTGCAGACACAATATACCAACCTTCCTTCAGTCCATCATATCAGCTAGCTCTCTCCCTATACCAGTCATACTGCCAACATTCAAAGTTCTGACCCTCACTATCACAGTCCTAGCCTTTACGTGCCTTTGGGCATGCCTTCCCCCTCTTCTCCTCCTTCGGCCAACAGTAACCCAATTTCCACCTTAAATTATGTCTTGGAAAAGCTCACCCCTCACTACCAAAGGTAAATTATGTCTTGGAAAAGCTACTTGAAATTATGTCTTGGAAAAGCTCACCCCTCACTACCAGACATAAATTATGTCTTGGAAAAGCTCACCTAAAATTATGTCTTGGAAAACCTCACCCCTCACTACCAGACCTAAATTATATCTTGGAAAAGCTCACCTTAAATTTTGTCTTGGAAAAGCTCACCCCTCACTACCAGACATAAATTACGTCTTGGAAAAGCTCACCTTGCCTCTTTTTGATCCAGCTGCTTCCATCTCCTTCAAAATTTTACCTTGGAAAACTGCATTGCTTATGGCCGTAACGTGCTAGAAGATTTTTGGAACTACAGGCCCTCATTTGTAGAAAGCCCTTTATGATCTTTCATTAGAACAGAATGACCCTTAAGGATTAGTCCTTCCTTCCTTTCTGCCTGAGATGGTGACAGTTATTCCTGAACTAGGCTGTTCCCTCCATGTTTTTTTCATTGCCCCAGAATAAGGTAAAGAGAATCGTATACTCAATGGATGTACCAAGGGAACTGAGATTTTAATTAATGAAAACAAAGCCCATCAGAGAAGCTGGTTGGTAATTTATTTTTATTTACCAGGGGCAGGAATGGTAATTTGCTTAGCAAGCAGACCATATCAAAATGAGCAGGACAGTGGTGTCTGCTTTTGTTGTTCCTTTTGTAGTGTGATAGATCCAGTCCATGATAGGACCCATTGTTCTAAGGCCACTGCGGCTACCACTGCTTTCCTGAGGGAGGTTAACAAACAAACACAAAACACACAGACACACACACAGACACACACACAGACACACACACAGACACACACACAGACACACACACAGACACACACACAGACACACACACAGACACACACACAGACACACACAGACACACACACAGACACACACACAGACACACACACAGACACACACACAGACACACACACAGACACACGCACACTAACATGGAAGCAACAAGATGGTCTGCTGTATGCACCTTTTCCAGACATTTAAAGTCTGAGTAGTACTTCCTGGGATGGCAAGCTTTGCCACAGTCACTTGGCATTGCCTCTCATCTACTGACTCTTCCCAAGGTCAGTAAACATTGGGACTTTTCCCCAGAGTCAGTATTGTAACCGTGGCTATTTGAATGCACATAGTACAGTTTTGTTAAGAACGTGAGGTAATAGTAGACGTAGAATGACTTTTATTGAAGTACCAGTTCCCTTCCATAACCCCGCTTTGTTCTCTGGTGTGTGTGTGTGTGTGTGTGTGTGTGTGTGTGTGTGTGTGTGTGTGTGTGTGTGTGTGTGTGTGTGTGTGTGTGTGCATCTATGTTTATTTATACAGGTGGGTTCAGTGGTCTAAGGATTCTTTTAGTGTGTGACCTCCTTTGCCAGCCTTTCCTGTCTTTCTCTCCAGATCACACACCCTTCTTTAGGGTTTAGCAGTAACTGAAGAGGCAGTTTTGGGATCCTCTAGTTTGTATTTGTACTCCTTGGAGACTTGTTCTACCAGGGTAGGCTGTGCTGTATCACTCTTGTGCTGGATTCCTGTAGCTAGGACAAAGACCAGAAGATGGTACCAGCCATATTCCCTTTCTGTTCCACCCAGATGCTTGGTGTTGGTGGTGCAGTCTATCAGGCCAAAAGGGGGAAGGGAGAAGAGCTCTGGAAGTCTAGTTGCACTCTGGCTTCTACAGGCAGAAGTCTCAAAAGTCAGTACTGCAACAATGAATGTGCTGAAACCTCCAGAAAATGGCAAGTTCCTAACATAGGTGTGCTTTGTGCATCTTTGTTAGTGCATGGAAAAGAATGTCAGCAAGTGTGCCATGATCCATGTGATGGATAGTCACCCAGTGACGGTACTGGTACCTGCAGGGATACAAGCCAAGGCAGTAGTCATTTAAATATGAGCTTTAGAAGTATTGACGTGATGTGATGTTGTGTGATTTAGTGCCAACACTGTGTTGTGCTCCTAATGAGCACATTCGGTTTTACAAATCCGGGAAAGACCAGTCATGGACTTGCTGTTCTTTGTTCTGATTTGCAGTGTCACTCATTTTGGGGAATGTTATTAGCATCAGGCTTGAAAAAAAAAAAAAGGTCTTGGATAATAAGCCAGCAAAGGCACTCCAAGCGTGAAGGTTGGAGGAGGCACCCTCTCTCTCACTGTAACTGACTCGGAATCCAGAGAGTACATCAGCGTCATCTTTGTAGGATCAGATGTGGTTCTTGTCCACCAACTTCTCAAGCCATATATTAAAGAATTTTGGAAACTGGGTAGAACATAAACACAAAACCCTATTGGAGAATAGACCTTTTCCAGCAGGGTATTGCTGTACAAGAAGAGCCCAGTATCAAGTCCACAGCTTAGTAAGTCACAGTGAAACTTAGACTGACAAAAAAAAGACCACAATATTGTGTACATTTATACATTCACTAAACATGGAGGTTTAGCGATCTCAGAAAATAAGTAAATAAAAAAAAAAAATTAAAACAAATGAGCCAAGTAACAAAAGGAACTGCAGCATCAGTTACAGGAACTTGTGTTTTATTTTCCGTTTTGTGTGAGTATGCATGCACGCACGCAAATCTCTGAGAGCTAGCAAGAGCACCAATACCTTGCAAGATTTCTAAACAAATCTAATCTTAATGGGGGGTTACAAAGATGCAAAATAGGAGACAATTTTTACATGTTTGTCTGTGAGTGTGTCTGTGAGTGAGTGTGTGTGTGTGTGTGTGTGTGTGTGTCTGTCTGTCTGTCTGTCTGTGTGCATGTGTGTGTGTGTGTGTGTGTGTGTGCGTGTGTGTGTGTGTGCGCGTGTGTAAGCGAGTGAGAGCACAAATAACCTCTCAAGAATTCCAGACAAAGCCAGTTGGAATGCTAGTACAAAGATACAAAATTGGAAACTAGTTTTAAGTAGTACCCTAATTCATTTAAAAAAAATGATAGAACTTAAGTTTTGCAGCAATATGCTTTTTTTCTGGACTGTAAGAAGCAAGAAACTTTAAGGTCTGCATTTACTTGACCAACTATCTGACTAATCCTCTGAGATTTACTAAAAAATCAAATCAGATATTCTCAAGGAGCAGAGCAAATATATTAGGCAAAATCAGGGACATGACGTTTTGCTAAGTCAGGAACAGCGGAGGGGTGTGTCTGTCTGTGTGTGTGCATGCAGAATGGTCCTATCATTTAACTGAAAGCTTATTTGTCTGAACAAACTCAGTGGATTGAATCACAGTTGAAAGAAAATTGTAGTGTATAAGCAGTTTAGGATAGTGTCATTTCTGATCGTTGGAGTTAAGGAAGTGAGTCTTAAGAGTACATGTGGATTGACAGTGTCCACTGTGACTTTGCACCCCCAGATCTGTAGAGAATTGTGTTTGTGCAGCAACACTGATTTACTCTGTGTGTTTTTCTTTTTTCAACAGTTGTGTAATCACGGAGTAATATTTTATAAGTAAGGGATATGTGGGATGCAAAGCCCCCCCACCACCACTTGGGGGTGCAGGAGGGGCTTACCTCTCTGCAGAAATATGTTTTTATGTGGCGTTTGTTGTGTAGAATGTTTTCTATCAATTATGATTTGAAGAAATGAGTTTTTAGTGAAATGAGTTTTCGTTTTTTCTGTGATTTGTAATCCAGATAAATGAACAGCTGATCAAATTACAGAGATCCATTTGTGTATAGTGGCAGGTGTTGCAGTGCTTTGCATTCTGTGTATTTTTCACTTATTTCATTACAATGGACATCTGAGGTATACACAGTCAAGTGTCTGTAATACTGGGCACATTGTGTGTGTGTGTGTGTGTGTGTGTGTGAGACTGTGGTGTTTGTGTGTGTGTGTGTGAGACTGTGGTGTTTGTGTGTGTGTGTGTGAGACTGTGGTGTTTGTGTGTGTGTGTGTGTGTGTGTGTGTGTGTGTGTGTGTGTGTGTCTGCCCGCCTGCCTTTGCATTTGTATGTGTAAATGTGCACATCCCATCTTCCTGAGAAAAACTTGTTTCATATAAATATTTATTTCCTGAAAGAGGAGAGGTGTGCCATTAAAATATCTTCCAATGTGACACGGGCCATGCTGGTGAGTCTTACTGTAAAATATTGCCGTGTGTATGTATTATTATTTCCTAGCAGGGTCACCATGACACTAGAGCATAACAACACTTTGTTTACTCCCTTTGTGCCGTCTTTCCTGACATGGTGTCTTACACTCATTGAAAGTTTATTTATCTTCAGAGAGTTTCAGTAAAGATGCTAAGCTGTATTACTGTGATTGTGGTAAGGATTTACCCACTTGAATGCTACAGTTAAGTGTTTTTTTTCATATTTTGTATTTTATTCTTTTTGTAAGCAGTGGAATTCAAGGCATAATTGGCAAGCGAAGGTAAGGGGACAAGGAACCGGCAAAGGTGTGGCTTCAAAAAGAGGCAACAAAAGACCTAAAAAAATTAATGTACCTATTCCGTCTCTAATTTTAATAGTCTCCCAAAGACATGGATGTGAAGTCACCTTCCAGCAGCACCAACGTTCTCCGCATTGACCCTGGTACTGCCGAAAGAAAATACCTTAGCAACAACTTCTTACAGCAGTATCCACTTTCTGTCGTGTCTGATCTAGAGACTTCAATGGTGGATGAACCAGCACTTCAGTGTCATTTTGTTAAGCCAGGCCCAAGCATTGCTACATTTAATTTGACACCTGAATTATCTAGTTCAGTGTCATTTTGTTAAGCCAGGCCCAACCATTGCTACATTTAATTTGACACCTGAATTATCTTACCCTTTCTTTTGCTATAAGTTCTTTACGAATGTGTATTCCATTACTCTGCAGAAAAATGTGTTTTAATAATAGTGAGTGATGTTGTTACCTTTGTTGGACACTCATCAGTGTATGAATGAAACACAGAAATGCAGACATATACAGAAATCTGCAAAGATTAAAGAGGGTTAAAATATTTTATGTGGTATAAAATCAGTGTTATCCTTCTTGGCATTCAAACAATGAAAACATTCCCTTTCGTGGGGACATAGCATTGAACTAGAGGGATTTTGGTTAACAAAGAGCAGATCCTGATGACTTAATAACTCCCATCTTATCCACCCCACCCAGAAATCATTCTGTTGGAGAAAAATCTAGACATTACATAACAATAGAAACAAATTGTTTAATTGTATATTTGAGTTCCTTTCTCAGGAATATTTAGGACTTTTTTTCAAGATGACAATTTCCACACATTTTTTTAGATATCATCCCTGCAGCTGCACTTAGCTCTGCTTCTGGCCTTACAGTTGATAGTGATAAATGTAGTATTGTAATTCTGTAATATCTGTAGGGCATGTGCTTTTTTTTTTTTTTTTTTTTTGTATTTTTTCTGTGTGCTTTTTCTCACAGGTCTGACCATCAAGCCCTTCTCCCGTGTGTATCAAGTCCATTTTTTTCTTTTTTCTCAAAGGCAGACAGTCCCTGCAAGTGCCAGAGCTACCTCTGACCAGATGGAGCTATAATACAGACAGTCATGGAGTAGTTGGCATATCTGCCAATATCTTTTCATAAGTTCATCTGTCATGGGGAAACATCCCTGTCCCAATGGCCTGAGGATCTGGCTTCACCCTCCTCCTAGATTGGGGTGGTCCTTGTTTCAGGACAAACCTTTATTGCCCTTGGGCCAAGGAACTAATTGACACCGCTTCCTCTTGTATCCCTTCATCATTGAAACCGCTGGCTTTTGGGAACATTCTGTTTTTAGTCCCTAACCCTCACGCCTGGTGGCTGACATGGGCACCCACATAACTGTAACGACCTCCTATGCCCCACCTAAAATATATGTACACTTGCGTATCCAGGGTTACTATCACCAGTTGGGACACCAAGCCACTGCCCTCCCCAATAATGGCCCTTGTCTGTCATGTGCACTTCCACTTGCATTGGAACACTTTTTGACCAATGCGGAAACCACCCTTCCCTCTCCCAGGATGGGCGAACTGTGGAACATTCATTTCTCATTCTGTCTGCCCAGCTGCACCTGTTCTTTAGTCACTGCTTGACGTCTGGATATTTGGGGTACACTTGAGACATTATCCCACTCAGCCAGTAAACTAAATGTAGGACACATATTTTCAACATTTTTCATAATGATCAAATATGATCATCATAGGAGACCTCTTCTGGATCAGTGTCACTTTGGTCTAAATTGGCCAAAGAACTGTTGTTTATTTTTAATTATTTTATTTATATTTATTTATTTGTTAACCTGGGTAGAGCCCTGATCTCCATGGGCATTTTTTCAGACTTGGCTCAGGAGCGCTGCTTGGTTAATTAAGTGGCTTGAAAAATATATCCAAAGTGAAATAACTTGACTGAAAAGAAGTAAATAATGCCTTCCCCATCACTTCCTTAAATGCTCTCCTTTAATTAACCCCTTGCATTACATGTCATATAAAAAAGCTTTTCACATTAGAAGTATAGTATTAATAAAAACTGTTTACCAAGCTTGAGTGTCATAACCTTTTCCACAAATTTAAAAAGTTAAAATAATAAATGAATATTTAGTTTATGCATATAGTACCAAGAATTACAGAACCAAAACATATTATTTAAGTCTCCAGTCATCCTATAATAGTTGCCCTTTCCCTTAAAATGAGTTTAACAGACACATATTCATTCAGACCGGGGGGAAAGTGGCTTTTAATCTAAGTTGCCATATCAACTCTTTTTTTTATTAATTTCCAATCACCTTCTCTTAGGTTCTTTTTCATTACATCCAAGATACCAAACCTGAAGCCCCAAATTTGACACACGCACATGGGTGTTTATATAAGTCACTAGTTTCTTTGCTTGTTATGTTGTAAAGGTGCTCATAAATTCTATTTAAGGAAGTGGTGTGGAAGGCATTATTTGTCTGATGAAGTATCTGTTATTTTACTGGCTTTTTATATATTAAGAAATTCTTGAAGCTGTTTATTTGCGACTAGAGTCCTTTCAGCATTTATTTCTTTTAATTAAGTGACTTGTTCAGAGTTGGAGATGGAAGGAATCAAACCCTGGACCACAGGAAACCACTGATTAACATCTTCTTAATCCTCTACTCCAAATGCAGGCTGCACCAAGTATTTCGAATATCATTCCAAAAAGAGTTCTTGTAGTGCTTATCCTTCACTCATACACAGCATATCTGAGCGTGGCAGCAGATATCTGAGCGTGGCAGCAGATATCTGAGCGTGGCAGCAGATATCTGAGTGTGGCAGCAGTGTTAGTGTCAGATGTGAAGCCCTTTTGTACTGTAATGACAGTGTCTGTGTGAAATGTGCGAGAGCCATTGTCAGTGTAACAGCAGTGTTAGTATCAGATCTGAAGCTCTTTTTTTACTGTAATGACAGTGTCTGTGTGAAATGTGCGAGCACTTGTTACTGTGATAGTGTGATCATTAGAGGTACGCATACTTTCCTCGATGTCCATGTTTATGTAAGATGGAAGAAGAGAACCCTTATCACTGTGACACCAGTAACTGTGTGTGATATGTGGGAAAGGAGCCATTGTCAGTGTGACAACAGTGTCAACATGAGATGTGGAAACCACTGCCATTGTGACAGCGATGTTGATGGTAGATGTAACAGTGACAGCAGCAGTGACGTGAGCTTTGGGAGCCTTCGTCATTGTAGAACACCAATGCCCATGTGGGCTGTCCCTTTTAGTTCTGCATTGCATTGTTAATGGAGGTTGCAGCTTCCTTTTATATTCTGTAAGGTCATGTTGGAATATCTTCTCTGGTGTTTAGCGTGTTAATACATCATGAAGGAATTTTTAAACACTGTTTTGTCATGCACCAGTTTTTATGGCCTTATTCAGATTTTTACTAGGCCATTAAACTAGCCAAGACTGTTCCACTACTAATTTTATGAAGTATGTTGTATGCCAGAATACAGAGTATATCACAAGAGTGATATGGAAACTAGCACCATGGTGACAATATGTAGATAACTTCAAATGTCTAATAATATCTTATAGCTAATATTTAGTTAGTTGCAGGTGCACAGACACTGAAGTGCATGTGATCACCGAGCTGTGTGATTCCTTATCTCCTACTGTGTAGTCAGAGCTTTAAATTGGTTATTGAGATTTTTTGCAATCTTGAATCCAAAGGCAGGAGTCTTTCTCCCATTGGATTGTAGGGCTACAGAACCCCTTCTCCCTTTGAATTGCTACTGGGAATGATGGAATGCTGTTCACACAGTAGTAAACAAGACTTAATAGTAAATGTTTTTTCTTGTTTTATTTTGTGATAACTAGAGATCAGTGTGGTCTGTTTTCTTCTAACACAGAATTGTCTTTAGACGCATTTCTGTGAGAACACATCAGATGTTGTAACCAGAATGTTTAAAAATAAATTGTTCCTAAATATATTCTTCCTGTTCAGCTGTTCTGTTAACAGCTGTTTGAGTAGACTTAATGTGAGAATTAACAGATTGTATTCAGATATTGGCTTTTACCATGTACTATGAAAATGGTTTGGTGTAAAGCAAGAGCCCTGTCAGACAGTAACCATCTGAGCCACCCATTATGTGATGCATTAAAAAAATGGGGCGCAATACATTGGCTTAGGAATGAGCAAGCTAACTTTGTTAGAGGTGAGAAAAGGTGTGTGTGTGTGTGTGTGTGTGTGTGTGTGTGTGTGTGTGTGTGTGTAAACTTCTGCTTTGTGGATAGTTTCTGCAGTTTTGTTACTGAACTGCCATGGCTGACTTAACTGAGGCATCCATTGCCAAATGCACATTTATTTCTAATGACTAAAGCCTGCTGTGGTACAAAGCAATGGAGTGCTTTATGTAACCTACTTCATTTGTAGAATTTGACAGTAGCAGAAATGGGGGATATTGAGTTACATAAAATGCCCTGAGAAGTTGTAAACACAAGCATTTGTGCTGCACAATTCTGGCTGAGCTGTTAGTTGCACCTTAGAGTTCTTTGACCATTTAGGAAAAATGCAGCGCCACTGCACATTTAGGCTGTCTTTAATGGTCATGAGTTAAGGTGGAGATTGTCCATTGCCATTTCTTTGCAGAGTGCCTTTTGGTCAGCAGTGACTGAAACCAGTTTGCTAGTGAACACACTAAATTAGTGTGGAATGTGGTGTGTAGAGCTGTGCTTCTGTGAGTGTAGCAACAATAAGCCTGTCACTGAGGTGCATTATTTTGTCTGAAATTAGTATATATATGTACATTTCATATACAACTAAAGTAAGATAATGTTTCAGAGCCGTAACAATGTAGCATTTCACATCGGCTTGTAAAGTAAGATGTTTCAGAGCCGTAACAATGTAGCATTTCACATCGGGTTGTGAGATTGATATCCTTGAGATGGTCCTGCAAGTGTTTTGTGCTAGTTTAAGATATTTGTTTTAAATTTGTTTCCAGTGTTTAAAGTTTGTTTTTTTTTTTTTTTTTTGGGGGGGGGGGGCTTTTTCACATGTGCTTTTGCCTTTGTTTGCACATTAGGGTCATGAATTGTTTGATGTTTGCCCAATTGTGAAGTTTTCTAGCTAAATGGTTTATACACCATCTCTTCTGGCAAGCCATGGAGTGGCCATCAGGTATTTGTTGAACAGACAACTAACAGTCCGCATTCATTATATAGCTTTAACAGCTTCTATCAGAGTAATGGGCCATGGATTGTCTCTAGTTTGTGTTAGAGAGACAGGCAATTGTTCCTGGCTTGTGTCAGAGTAAAGGGTCATAGTTCAATTGTTTCTAGTAGCCTGAGGCAGTGGTACAGAAGGGTGTAGATAGCGGTTCACCATAGCTTGTTTTCCATCACAACAGCTATTGATTCTCCACCTCCTTTCATTTTTGGATTCAGATGTATCCTGAAAGGATAATGTAAGGAAAATATAATGTCTGTGTGTCTGTGTGTGTCTGTGTGTCTGTGTGTGTCTGTGTGTCTGTGTGTGTGTGTGTGTCTGTGTGTGTGTGTGTGTGTGTGTGTGTCTGTGTGTGTGTGTGTGTCTGTGTGTGTGTGTGTGTCTGTGTGTGTGTGTGTGTCTGTGTGTGTGTGTGTCTGTGTGTGTGTGTGTCTGTGTGTGTGTGTGTGTGTGTATATATGTGTGTATATATGTGTGTGTGTGTGTGTGTATATATGTGTGTGTGTGTGTATATATGTGTGTGTGTGTGTATATATGTGTGTGTGCTCGCTCATCTCTATTTCTCTCAACACCATACAATTTCTTTGTTCTATAGAAAGTGCAGGGGCTAACGACCAACATTAGCTTACCCTGCGGAACTTTTAGGGGGGGCAAATTTTATATAGTTGGTTGTTGCGGGGGGTTGTAAGACTGTGGTAAATTTAAATGCACAGAATAAAGATGCCACCTGACCCACTTTGTGCAGGACAGTCCCTATTTGGACTGCTGTGTCCAGTGAAAAAGTCTGAAAAATGACAAATATCCTGAGATTTTAGGACAAAAAATATTTAAGTTGCTTTTAATAGTTACGTAAAACAATTATTTTATATATATTTTTTAACTTTTCTATTTTTTTGTTTTTAAGTTTTTTTTTTTTTTGTTTTTTTTTTAATTCTTTTTTGGGGTTTTAAGAGGTCTTGGCTAGGGCCAGTTATAAAAAAAAACGTTAGCAGTTAGTGAATAGCATACAGCTAATTAGTGGGAGAAGTTGAGAAATAACACTCCTCATGACATCTGTGTTTAGCTGTAGCGCTTGTTTGACTTGCTGTTCTCCACCTGACTACCTGACTATTGCTGATCTCCTTCAGCATTTGATTTTTCCCACAAAACTGCCCAGTTGCTGATGTACTTTTAAACTTGGTGGCTTTTGAGTTACCCGTCCCTGCTATAAATCTGATTTTGGGCACTCCTCCCCATCTCATCAGCTCATTTTACTGGGCACTGAGCGATTAACTGGGAAGGACCTCCCCCTTAGTCTCTTAAACTTGAATTATCTTCTGTTTCCTACCTTTTGTACTTACTGTATTTGTGCTTCTTCCTACTTTATTTATCTTTTGCTGCACGATGTTCTTCATGTCTCGCTGTTGCAGTCATTACATTTGGGTAATACTGCTGGCAGGTTGCCCTCAGTCGGCCTGAATTCCAAAGTCTTGGGTCCTGCGTCAGCTGCTGTCGCCCTTTCCCTGACGTCAGGTCGTCAGGGGTATAAAAGAAGCGGCCGACACCATTTTCTTCAGTCTTTCTTGCGAACTGCTTCTGCTTCGGGCACCACGGGGCAAGTGACGGTCGGCCGACTCCTGAGATTGTTGTGTTCGAATTTCAGATCCAAAGTCTTCAATAAAGCTAAGTACCTCATTGGGGAAACTTTTTTCTTGCTCCAGACCGATGTCAGAAAAAGTAAATAATTGTATTTCTTGTGGAAAGCAAATACCTCATAAGGACTTTCATTCTTACTGTATTCCTTGCCTAGGTCCTAATCACAACATTTCTGGTTGTCTGTTTTGTGCTAGATTTAACCAACACACTATTAAGCGTCGGTATGATTTTGCTTTAAACTATTTTGGACGCCGGTTTACTTATCCAGAAATGTCGTCGGATAGCCATCCGACTACCAGAGTTCACAAAAAACACAAAGAAAAGGAGAGAGATAAACAACCAAGGTCCAAAACCGACAATGATGCTTCTCCTAAGCCAGTCTCCAGTTCTCAGTGAGGTGCTTTTGCATCCCCTGACGCCCGGTACTTTAGAGTTGCAGGCCGTGACTGACTCCCACGTGGAGTCGGCCATGCTGCTGGAAACTCAGGGTATTGGAGCCTCGGATATTATTCCCTCAGATGGGTCCGGAGCCACTGAGCAGGCACCGGCTTCTGAGGATGTATTCAGACCTAAACATCTTTATATTAAACCGACTTCAGCTTCAAAGGCAAAGACTAAAGCACCTTCTAAAGCAAAAAAAACAAACTCAAGAGCCACGTGGACAGGCCTCTATGCCCAAAATACAGATGCTCAAAATGGCCGAAGACTTGATTACCTTGATCAGGGGTTCCCATCCCCCTCCTGATAAGAGGCCTAGGCAAGAGACTGACTATGATTCTTCAGATCAGGTTTCTATATCTTCTGATTCCTCTTCTGATTAGGAATATTCTCTTCCCCCCCTATGAGGAGTCTGATGCTGAAGAATCTATACCTTCAGCTTCTCCTCCAGAGGACTATTCTTTTGGGGAAACCTTGCATACCATGAGGAAGCATTTCCAGTGGGAGAGCCAAGATTTTTCAGAATCTAAAAAGAGGCTGAGAGATTTCCTTTTTCTACCTTAACACAGGCCTCTAGCCATTCCACTTGTGTTATACATTTTAGGTGATTTGTTTTTGGAGTCTAGTCTTACCCCTGACTCCTTACCTCCAGCTCCTGTTAAGCCTGACAGATATTACATGGTTCCTGACTCTCATAAATTCCTTTTTAAAAACCCTTCTGCAGACCCAGAAACTATTTCACAGGGTCCCAAAGGAGTTAAGGCTTCCACTGCAAAAAACCCTACCCCCTCTGACAGAGATTCTAGGGCACTGGATAGATGGGAAAAAAAGGTTTACACATCTTCTACCTTGACTATAAGGGCCTTAAACTGTCAGTTTCATATGCTCAAATATCAGCAACATGTCATGGCATTACAGAAAATGTTGTTAAACTCTGAATGTGCAGAAAACAAGGAAATGCATGATTTATTGCATGCAGCTGAACAAGTTGGAAAGCATACTTTGCAATGTGGTTTTGATTCTTTGGAGGCCTCCTGCAGGGCCGCAGTTACAGGTTCTGTAATTAGGAGGCATGTTTGGTTAAAGGAACAAAATCTGCCTGATCTTGTCAAAGTTAAATTATTAGATGCACCTTTACAACATGATACTTTGTTTGGTGTTAAGGTAGAAGAGGTGTTAAAGAAAATGGAGGACAAAGCTAAATCTATGCAAACTGTCAAAGATTTTTTACAAGTACAGCCACCTAGGTTTAGTAGACACTGGCCTACAAAGAATTGGTCCTTTCCTGTGTCAGCCAGACCTCAAAGGGGCAGATCCCAGGCGCAAGGTTCATACAGGTCAAAGCAATGGGGTGCTTCTACCTCCAAAGTTGGAGAAGACAAATCACAACCATACAGGAAACGGTCCCAATGACTTCCCCCTGCCTGCCCCAAGCACTTATCTCCTGGCAGCACCCTTAAGGGGAAAATTAGCACTTTTTTTCTCAAAACTGGCACATTATAACCCAGGGCAAGTGGGTTCTAAATATAGTGTCACAAGGCTACAAGTTCCATTTCCATACCCTGCCAAAGGCAAACGGCTGGCCAGATCTGCCAAAAAATCAATGGGCAGAGGCACAAAAATAAGTCTCATCCCTCATGGACATGGGGGCCATTCAACACGTACCAGAGCAAGAGCAGGGACAAGGATTTTACTCAAGACTCTTCTTGGTACCCTGAAAGGACAAGGTCTGGAGACCAATACTGGCCCTATCTATTCTGAACACATTCCTGGATATACCAAAATTCAGAATGTTGACTTTGCAGCAGCTTCTGCCCATGCTGGGCAAGAATGCTTGGCTTGTGACTTTAGACTTAAAAGAGGCATACCTGCATGTCCCAATCAGACAATCATGCAGAAGATACCTCAGATTCAAGGCTGGTTCAATGCATTACCAATTCTCTACACTGCCCTTTGGCTTATCTACTGTGTCCAGGGTCTTTACAAAGTGCCTGGCACCAGTAATTGCATTCTGCAGACAAAGGGGAATACAAATACATCCTTACTTGGACGACTGTCTAATTCCAGCAGAGAACAAGGACATTCTTCTACAGCATCTGGCGTTTGTGAAGAGTCTTCTAACATGCCTAGGGTACACAGTCAACGAAAAGAAATCAAAACTAGTACCCTCTCAAGAGATAATATTCCTGGGTGCAAGCTTAAATACAACTGCCCAGATGGCTTATCTCATGCCAGACAAACAAAGGCAATTTCAAAATGTTGGCAACAAAGGCCCAGTTATCTGCAAGAAAAATTCTGCAGGCTTTGGGCTTCATGGCATCCTGCATCCTACTAATTCCATATGCAAGACTGCATATGAGGAAACTTCAGTGGTACCTAAAAAGTGTTTGGACTCAACACTGCCACAGCATGGAAACAATGATTACTCTCATTCCCTGCCTGCAACAGGAGTTTCAATGGTGGGGGAAGGCTTGTCACCAGAACAAGAGACAGCCATTCACATTTCCCCCAGTCAGGCAGACACCCAGTCAGGCATACACTAACAACAGATGTATCAGATTATGCCTGGGGGGCCCACATGGCAGGAAGATGCATTCAGGGCACTTGGTCCTCAAACCAAATGCATCTACATATCAATCAAAAAGAGATGCTAGCTGTTCAAAATGCCCTGACAGCCTTCAAGAACTTACTTCATCTGGGACAACTACTGATAAAGACAGACACCACTACGGTCATGTGGTATATAAACAAGCAGGGGGGCACACATTCTTACCCCCTTTGCAGACTAGCTATGACTTTGTGGGACACAGAATTGACTTACCAAGTACATCTGCAGACGCAGAAACCTCATGGATCCCCACTAGTGGATCCACACGTCTTCAGCATGATAACAAGGAAATGGGGATGCCCGGACATAGATCTGTTTGCCTCCCCTCACAACTACCAACTAAAAACATTCTGCACAAGGACTTATCACAGACAAGCATGGAAAGTGAATGCCCTGTCTTTCAGCTGGAAAAATCTATCAGTATATGCCTTTCCTCCACTGCCTCTCCTTCCCAAGGTACTTGTAAAGGTCAGACAGGAGAAGCCAAAGATGTTACTGATTGCCCCTGCCAGTACTGGTATCCAATCCTCAGGAACTTGTCTCCATGCCCAGCTTGGACCTTACCTCAAATACCCCATCTACTATCCCAGCAAATCAGTCGGATCCTGCACAGCCAACTCAGGACTTTAAACCTGGCAGCATGTCGGATAATGTAATCATACAAAACACACCTCTCAGAGCTTTGATGAATGTCATTTTGGAAGCCAGAAGGCCTAGTACTAGAAAATCTTACGCTGGCAAATGGAAGAGATTCTGTGCTTGGAACTAGGCACAAGGAACCGATACAGCTGTACCAAATATTCCTCAGATTTTGCAATACTTAACTGAGATGCTGGACAAAGGCCTATCTTTTTCATCTATTAAAATTCATGCCTCTGCCATTTCAGCTCATTACAATACAGAGACACCAATCTTTTCTCATCCTTTATTAAAGCAGTACCTCAGAGGAGCCAAAAATGTAAGGCCTCCAAGGAAATCACCAATACCTGCATGGGACCTCAACTATGTGTTGGAAAAACTCACCCTGCCTCCTGTTGAGCCAGCTGCTACTACTGATGTAAAGTTTTTATCTTGGAAAACAGCTCTGCTGCTAGCAATAACTTCTGCAAGACTAGTTTCAGAGCTACAGGCACTCAGTGTGGAACCTTTTATCATGTTTTATCCAGACAGCGTTTCTCTGAGGACAAACTCAACATTTTTGCCTAAGGTGGTGTCCAGTGTAGCTCTTAACCAAACTATTCATCTGCCTACATTTTATCCAAATCCACAGAACAAGGGGGAGAGAATTCTGCATTCTTTGGACGTACACAGACAGCTTAGATTCTACTTGGACAGAACCAAAGTTTTCAGGAAGACAGAGCAATTACTAGTGGCATATGCTGCAGGATCACAAGGAAAGGCTATCTCAAAGCAGACTATTTCAAAGTGGATAGGCCACTGCATTCGTTTTTGCTATTTTCACCATGGCAAGCCAGTGCCTAAGGGCATTAGGCCACATTCAACCAGAGCTGCAGCCACTTTAGCAGCCTTTCTCAGGGGAGTACCAACCAAAGACATTTTAGAGGCTGCTACATGGAGTTCAGTGCACACCTTTACAAAGCACTATCATCTGCCACTTTACTCTAAATCCAGGGCAGGCTTTGCCACTGCAGTTCTGCAGGGCCTCATAGCAGCTCCTAATGCTATCTAGCTCCAGCCTCCCAACCATAGCTTTGGGACTCTATCCAAATGTAATGACTGCAGCAGTGAAACACGAAGGACACAGTACAGTTGTGTACACTTACCATAAATGTAGATGTTTGAGTGTATTCACTGTTGCAGTCCAGGTTACCCACCCGCCATCCCTTTTTTTTCTGCTGGAACTTATCTTTCCTTCTCTGATTTATACAACCTATGTGGTGTATTTGCTTGTAGATGAAGATAAAGTTTATATTGGTGCATGCATTTTTATATATACAAATTTTGGCTACCCTTTCAGGGGGCACCTAATATCTGGGGCAAGAAAAACTGAAGAAAATGCTGTCGGCTGCTTCTTTTATACCCCTGACGACCTGACGTCAGGGAAGGGGCGACAGCAGCTGACGCAGGACCCAAGACTTTGGAATTCAGGCTGACTGAGGGAAACCTGCCAGCAGGATTAGCCAAATGTAATGACTGCAACAGTGAATACACTCGAACATCTACATTTATGGTAAGTGCATACAGCTGTACTTTCTTAAAGTGTTCAGTTGCATTTAATCTTCTGCATTTATTACTGCATGTTAGTAACCTAATTACATTGCAACTTATTTTAAGCCTCTTAGGTCTGATTTAAGCACTTTGGTTTCAAATGAGTTATCTTACATAAAGAAGGTTTTTGGTCTACACTCTTGTGGCAAGAGAAGTAGCATACACCCTTCTGAGTTGGGAATTCCTGTTTGAAGGCTTATTGTGTTCTTCTAAAAGCGTCTTTGTTCTGATTTATGCACTTGGGCTTCAAACCAGTTATTTTACATGCAATCTTGTGGGAGAAGAAGGTAGCCCTATCAGCGCTCCTGAGGAGCTTCCCGATTGCTTGCCTCTGGAAGCAGTTGGTGGTCATTTCTGTCTGCACCAATTTGCTTGGCAGGAAATAACTACGGATTCTTGGGTGGAGACAGTAATAAGCAGAGGATATCACATTCCGTTCAACTCTGTGCCAGAGCCGTTAAAGCACATTCCCGACGTTCCACCCAGTCAAAGGGAATTTGCAGCTATAGACATTCAAAAGCTGCTTCCAGTAAGAGTCACCCAAGCAGTTATCCCAGACCAGATAGAGTCCAGTTTTTACTTTAGACTCTTTGTAGTGTTAAAACAAACGGGGGACTGGAGGCCAATTCTGGACCTCAGCATCCTAAACAAATTTGTCAAGCAAGTAAAGTTCAGGATGGTCATGGTACAGTTTATACTTCCTTTTTTGGGAAAAGAAGATTGGATGTATTCTATAGATCTTCAGGATGTGTATTACCACATAAAAATGGACAAACACCCCAGAAGATTTCTCCACTACTGGCTGGGAGCCAATCATTACCAATTTCGAGCACTGCCCTTTGCCCTCTGTACAGCTCTCAGAGTGTTTACCAAATGCGTGGCAGTGGTGACAGCTCACTGTGATCTGAAATTCCTGTCTTGGAAAACCTTGTTCATGGTAAACATTATGTCAGCTAGACATATTTCAGAAATGCAGGCTTTGTATGTGAATCATCCATATCTAGTTTTCTGGACGACTGGCTCCTTACAGCCCCAACCAAGCATCAACTACTGTCAGCGAGTCATCATACCTGACAACTTCTGACCCATCTCGGCATTACAGTGAATGAGAGCAAATGCAAACTTACTCCATCTCGACTACTAGAATTCATAGGGGCAGAATTTGATACACAGCTTTGTCGAGTGTTCCTTCCCCTCATAGGCTACACAGACTCAGACTGCAGCTTCAGGAGCTTCAGGTGGTATTGAACTAGACGTAAATGTCGACCTGAACAGTTCTTCAACTCTTAGAGTCAATGGCAGCCTCCATTACGATGGTTCCTTTAGCGAGATTGCACATGATTCTTCTCCAGTGGTTACTACTAACACAGTGGTTTCCCTTGGACCTACCCATGTCTTACCAGTTTAGGATGCCCAACCAGTGCAAGCAAGATCTCCTGTGGTGGATGCAGCCAGACCAACATCTCTGGAGCCGTCCTTTCTCCCCTTCGCAACCCAGAACCGTAGTGACCACGGATGCCTCCCTGATTGGGTGGGGGGGCCATTACCAGGGACAGACGGTCCAAGGCACTTGGTCACTCATGGAGGCCAATTTGCATGTCAGTGTTCTAGAACTGAGGGCAGTGCTCCTCTGGTTGAAAGCATTCCACTGTGTCCTCCGTCCTCCTTTCAGGAACAATTGCCATTCAGTCAGACAACATGTTTGTAGTTTAGTAAATAAATGGGGAAACCAGATCCTACCCATTATGTCAATAAGCCATAAGAATCTGGCAGGGGGCGATAGCTTCAGATTGTATTCTGCTAGCAATGCACATTCCCAGGATTCCAACGTGATTGCAGACAAGTTGAGCAGGTGTATTCTCCTGCCTCACGAGTGGTCTGCCAGCCCTGCAGTGGTGACAGAGACTTTGTCGCTGGAGCCAGCCTTGCTGTGACCTGTTCGCTTCCCCCACAAATCACAAATGCAGCAGCTACTTTGCCCTAATTCCCCCACAAGGGGAGCCCCCGACGGATGTTCTCTTACACGATTAGCCCGCGGGTCTCCCCTATGCTTATCCTCCTCTCCCTTTGATTCCACAATTCCTGAAGAAGGCTCTTTGGTTGAGAAGCAGAGTAATCCTCATTGCCCCCTATTTGCCTCGACAAATTTGGTTCCCCTTCCTATGGCCTCATCTAATTCATCAACCCTGGATTCTGTATCCATCTTAAGACCTGGTATCTCATCCACAGAGTCTGAGTCACCCAAATATAGTGAGCCTCAAGCTGACAGCTTGGTTTCTCCACTTCCATTGATTTCCAGGCAAAGTAACCTATCCTCTCCTGTCCATCATATACTTCTGGCTTCTCATAAACCATCCACCAGGATGCTTTACTTTAGTAAATGGAAGCGATTTTCTATCTGGTGCTGCAAAAAGGAATTATGCCCTTTTTCGTCGCTAGTATCTACAGTTCTAGAATATCTGTCTAACCTTCTCAAATCCGGGTCTGCAGCCTCTTCAGTCAGAGTCCACCTATCTGCAATATCCGACTACCATAATGGGTTTAATGGCTCCTCTCTAGTTTCTCATTGATTATGTAAAATTTTTCTGAAGGGAGTCCTACATATCGGGCCTCCTTTGAAGCAATCAGTTGAACCTTGGGATTTGACCTTGGTCCTCCAGTCCTTAACCAGTTTTCCCTTCAAACCTGCATCCGACTGTGATCTGAAATTCCTGTCTTGGAAAACCTTGTTCATGGTAAACATTATGTCAGCTAGACATATTTCAGAAATGCAAGCTTTGTATGTGAATCATCCATATCTAGTTTTTCATAAGGACAGATGTCCCTATGGATAAATCCCTCCTTATTACCAAAAGTGATTTCTGACCTAGTGATTAACCAAATGATAGACCTGCCAGTTTTCTTTCCAAATTTTGCTAATAAAGGGGAGTACACTTTGCATTTGCTCAATGTCTACAGACAGTTGCATTTTTATCTTGATCGGACAAAGTCTATCAGAAAGTCGGACCAACTTTTCATCTCCTATTCTGGTCCCAAAATGGGAAAATCTGTTTCTAAGGTTACCTTATCTAAGTGGTTACGAGATTGTATCACCTGTGTATACCATCATAACAAAGCTGATATTCCTTCTCAGATCAAGGCACATTCCACAAGGTCAGTGTTAACCTCTGTAGCTTTTCATGCAAGGGCTTCTATGGATGCATTTGCACAGCAGCAACATGGGCCTCTTCTCATACCTTTATCACACATTACAAATTGGACATGGTCTCCAGGGGAAGAGCTGCCTTTGGTTCAATGGTACTCTGGAATATTCTTCCATAACGCCTCCTGGGAAACAAAGTAGCTAGGGACTGTGTCCCACATGTAAGGAATGAGTGAAGATTAACAACATCAGATAAAGAAGTTATGTTTTACCATAACATTCCATCTGTGTTCTTCATTTGTTCATTACAGTCCCTCCCACCTTCGCCCTCCTAAGACTCTTGGAGGTTCGTTTATGGTCCTTTAACCCTGATAAGGAAGTTGCTCAGAGAAAGGTTCTGTTTTCTCTTTATAATCTGTCCTGTCTTCTAGGCAGACTCGATCTGAGGTAATGTGGAGAAGGGCACCATGGGAAAGAATTAGCTTGAGAGTTTCTGGCTGGCGCCGGCTTGGAAAAATGGCCGAGTCTGAAGAGAATTGGCTCCGAACCCACATGTAATAAATGAATGAAGATGAACAACACGGATGGAATGTTATGGTAAGATGCAACTTCTTTTTTGTGCTGAAGGGTTTGCCATTTCTACTTTTTCATAACCCCTGTGGATCCAGAGATATGAACATTTATAATGTGAGGACATAATTTGATTCTGTCAAAATGATTAGGCTCCGCCCATTTTATGTTGCAGTGCAAACATCTTGAACTCCATTGGAGTGAATGAATTAAAAATCTACAAATGTGGTCAGCCACAACCCTTTAGTTTTGCTCTGAACTTGTGAGAAGTATTTATCAAACAGTAGGGGGCCCAGCACTGACCTCTGTGGCATCCCACTGGTAACAGGTCTGCTAGCTAATGTGGAGTCAACCACTTTGATAGTGTGTGTCTGGTTTGTGAGCCAGTTGGCAACCCATCTTGCAATGAAGGAGTTTACATTCAGTTCGCTAAGTTTCAGTAATGCCTGAATGTTGGATTGCATCAAAAGCCTTTGTCAAATCGAGGTATGCTTTGTGCACAGATTTGCCCTCACCAGTGGCCTTGGTCAAACTGTCAAAGAAATCCAGCAGATTCTACAGGTAGGATCTGCCCTTCACAAAGCTAAATTGGTTTGGGTCCAGGGTTTGGAGGTCCCCTATGTCTTTATATGTAATCATGTTTTTCTGTTTTGCTTACCGGGATAGAACACAGATTAAGCGATAAGCAATTGGTTTAACCTAAATTACAAAGAAATGTAAGAATACACTGTACGGTACACAAATATCAGTAAACATAGAAAAATCTGACAAACAATAACAAACCAAATATAGTATAGTCACATAACTGGGGTAGAAAGGGGGAGAGTAAGGGGAGAATAGAATTAAAGTAAGAGAAGTGGAGTCCTTCAAAACCCACGGGCCTGTGGAAAATATGGCCCAGACCGCAGAATCCTTTATAAACGCATTCTGTGAACACCTTCAGGAATGCATGGATCATGCAATCCCAAATAAAACCAAGAACCAATCCTCCAAAGGCAGACGTCCTGTCTGGTGGACCCCAGCCATAAACAAACTATACAATAGAAGGAGGAAGCTACTACATGATAGAGCAAAATCCCAAAAAGGGAAGGCATCTCTGATCAGTGTTAGAAAAAAACTACGGGCACTCATAAAATCATCTAAGGCCAGCTTCGAGAGAAAAATTGCACAGGACACCAAGGATAATCACAAGGCTTTCTTTAGTTATGTTAGGAACCTGGGTGGGAATTCCCAGATATGCTCAGAATTAGTCCAAAATGACAAAAAATACACCGAACCCACAGACATTGCCAACATCCTAGCTGACAGGTTCAGTGCAAACCCCCCCCCCACCAAAGGGCAAATATCTATCCCAGCAGAGTGCTGCCCCCCTGACATCTCAGATGCTCAGGTAAGAGCCGCCCTCTCCAAAGCAAAAAACACAGCATCAATGGGACCAGATGGTGTCCCGGGCTGTGTCCTACATGAACTCCAAGAAGAGCTAAACCCAAACATAAAACTACTGTTCAGTCTCAGCCTTACCACAGGATATGTACCCAAAGAGTGGCGTACAGCAGAAGTGGTCCCTCTCCACAAAGGTGGTGCCTCAACGGATCCTGGAAACTATCGCTCTATAAGCCTGACTAGCTTGGTCTGCAAAGCTATGGAAAGGATCATCATGGACCTCATATTGGGGACCTACAGACACTGGATCCTACCCAGTTCGGCTTTGTTAAGGGCAGATCCTGCCTCTTAAACCTGGTCGATTTCTTTGAAACAGTCACCAAGGCCATTGACAAGGGGAAGGTGGTCCACACAGCCTACCTGGACCTCGCAAAAGCCTTCAATACAATACCCCACTCGGGCATTATAGATAAGCTCACCAGCTTAAATGTAAACCCCTATGTCACTAGATGGGTTGCAAACTGGCTCAAGGACAGAACCCACATGGTTAGAATTGCTGGAGCCATGTCAGACTCCAAGCCAGTTACAAGTGGCGTCCCACAAGGCTCAGTCCTGGGACCTCTCCTGTTTGGTATATATTTCTCGGAGGTACAGGCAAACACGGAAGGACTGTGGCTGACCAAGTTCACAGATGACTGCAAACTGGGCGTTATAATCGACTCTCCAGCCGACACAAGCATCCTCCAAAAGGGCCTCATAGAAACAGACAACTGGTGCCAGAGCCATGGCCTCAAGCTAAACGCCAAAAAGTGTATAGTCATCCCCTTTAGCAAAAACAAAGTGCCCACAAATTACCACATAGGTGGTAATCCATTAAGTATGGAAGAAGTAATTAGGGACCTGGGGACCCAAGTTGATAGCAATCTCTCATTTGACAACCACGTGGCCAAAGTGGTTAGAAAAACATTTTATATAGCCCACCTAATCATGAAGGGATTCACATCTAGATCAGGGGAGGTCATCGTGCCTCTTTACTCATCCCTCATCAGGCCCATAATTTAGTTCAATGCCCCTTTTGGGATGTACCTTACCAGACACCTGCAGCAACTGGAAAGACCCCAAAAGTACCTCACCAAGAGGATCAAAGGGCTCAAACAGATGCCATATGCTGCCCGGTTAAAGAAACTCCAGCTCTACTCAGTGGCATACCGCCTGCTCAGAGGCGATCTGTGCCTGACGTATAAAGCCATGTCCCACCCCGGAATTAATGGACATGCTGCACCTCAGAAAATCCAAATCCCATCGAGCTACGCGCTCGAGAGACTTGAACCTCAGCACTGAAATAAATAGGACATGCTGGAGGGACAGATTCATAACCCAGAGTCTCCCTTCACTCTGGAATAAAATCCCAGTCCAGGTTAGGCAGAGTCCCTCACTGACTCTCTTCAAGTGGAATCTTGATGAGTGGATGGGGGATCGTAGGTTTACCCCAGGTATCACTTCTGTGTCACTGTTAGACAGAGGCACAGTATACTAACCTCGAAAAAGGGCATAGCAAAATTAATTTTAAAATGGGTGGCGAAAGCCAAACGCACTCTGGCTAGGCTTATAAATGCCCTAGGGCAGATAGCCTAGTATGAACCTATGAACCTAAGTGATGATCCTGCATACTGGGAGTGATGATCTTGCATACTATGGATGTCTGCAGGCACTTTAGATACTATACTGACAGGACAAAGGCCTTTATAATTTTTAATTAGTTCATTTTCTGTGTAGGTAAGAAAAAGGGGCAACCAGAGTCAAAGCAGGCTATTTCCAAATGGTTATCTTATGCAGTCCATTTTTGTTATGACCATGGAAAAACCCTTCCTTTAAAAGTCAAAGTTCATCCTAGTAGGGCTGTAGTTACTTCAGAAGCTTTTTGGAAAAGTGTAGACTGTAGAAGTATTCTAGAGGTAGCAATGTGGTTATCTGTACACACCTTCACTAAACATTATAAGACTGATGCCCTCTCCTTATCAAGACCTGGTTTTGCTAGGACTGTTCTTCAGGGGCGCCTGGCCCTTGACCCTTCCCCCTCCCTCGCTACCTAAACTTTGGTAATCATCCCATATATCTTCGGCTGCTGAAGCAGTGATCTAATGATAGCATAGTACAGTTGTCTAAGTAAACGTGTTAGAATACATCACTTTTACAGTACTAACACCTTCCACCTTCATGCTTTTATTGATCTTTGTTTTGATTAATGCTGCTTTTTTCCTTTTTTCCTTCCATCTTATTTGTCTGCCAGGGTGGGGATCCCCTAGCCCTTCCTTTTACCCTTTTCCCTTTCTTCTATCATATAGCTTTCTTAATTTGGGCTGTAGCCTCCCTTTCCTGAGAGGCAAAAAAGTTCTAAATTTTGGCACCATTATGTTTGCTTTTATAGCAGCAAATGTTTTTGCCTTCTTGAATGTACAGATGCTTGCAAGACTTCTGAAATCTTTGGATACTGGCCATATGTCTAATCCTTGGCAGGCTACGTCACTTATGGCTTTAAGCTGTTGCAACAGTAATGCATTTGAACATCTATTGTTATGGTAAGTTTATTTATAGAACTAAACATTCATTAGTTGGAGTGTTAGATCCTTTTGTAGTCAGCCATCTTGTTATCCATTTCTCATCTTGAACAGCCAGCCTTTCACTTATGTCCAGAGTCTAACGTTATTTATTTTATTCTATTTTATTTATCCTTTGTTAATCATGTTAGTCTTACTAGGCTAGTAGCCTCTCTTTCACCAGGAGACTCATGGTTGTATTTGTATTACTAGGGGAGATTTGGTCAGGGCATCGGGAAGTTCTCCTGCTCTTTTCGATATGTGCTGTGGAATCTTTAAATCCTCTTGAGCTACCACCAACTCATGCAGATAGGGCCTCGGTTTAATACCTCATCCGATGGACAGCACCCTCGGGAGTGCAGCACACCCCTTATACTGCACTGCAATACACCCCTTATGCTGCACTGCAGTGTCAGCAATTGATATACCTGGTGTGGGAAAAGAACCCACAGCCTTCTACACCAAAGGTGAGTGTGCTGCCTGTAGTGTCACTGACAATGCTGTTTATACATTTTGGAAGATTTTATACCTCCTTTTGACTTGGCAGTGAGAAAACATAACTGCTTAACATAGTGTCAAAGAATACTGTAGTCATCCATTTCTCTAGAATATTGGTAAAGCTGTTGCCCATTTCTTTAATCTGGTACAAAATATAAAATACAGACATGCTTTTTTTCAGCTTCAAAGAAAAACAGGTAAGTTGTTGTGGTTGTGTCTTTCGGCTTTTCCCGGTTAGGGGTCGCCACAATGGAACTCCGGTCTGCTAATGATTGGCAGTAGATTTTTACGTGCCGAGTTGCCAGCCCTGATGCACAACCTTCAACGAAGGTATGCCCATTCACGCATGTCTCCACACAGAAGATGCTCTAGCTTAGACTCAAACAGGACAACGTCTTACTGTGAGACGATAACGCTACCGCAGCACCACCACCGCAGTAACGCTTTAAAAAAAATCCCAGCATAAAAGGAAAGTTTTACTTGATTAAGTCTTTGAATGGAAGTAAATGATTTGAGTTCAGCAGCAGAAATATATACTTGTAAATCACTGTGACATCCAGCTATATCCCACCAGATTGCCACCAATTAATGTGACGTCCGGCTATATCCCACTGGACTGCCAGCAATTAATGTGATGTCCCTTACTATCCTGGGTCTGTGGATAGTAATCCCCAATCCTCACCACTGTCTCCATTGCACGGCTGTCACTTAAACAGGAGTAATATTTCACAGGTTTCCCCTAAGAGACAAGAGGAACACGCACTTTTTTTTCCTGGGACTGGACTAATACCTCTGTCCACCCCAAATATAACTCCTTATTACACACTTCAGAGCAATGTGTCACAGTTTAAGACCTCTGATACACTCGCATTCAAAGTAAATTTAAATCTCACACATCCAAACACTTTTAGGAAAGCCTGACACAGATTTCCAGCTGTGTCCCTTCCCCAAAACAATATGGTAATGCTGCCACAAATTAGAGTGTCTTCATGCCCTTCTAAAGGAGTGTCCAATTATGAAAATGAAATAGCAAAATAAATGATAGCTATGACAGAGCAGCCAGGCCTTTGAGGGGACCTGGGGAGTATCAGACAACTATAAACACTCTCTAACCTTTAAAGAAAAAGACTGATTTCTAGCCACAATGTAAAGGAATGAAAAACATTTAATAATAGGTAAAATGGTTACAAGAATGTAAATCAATAACTTTCAGTAAACACAATGTAAAGGAATGAAAAAGATTTAATAATAGGTAAAATGGTTACAAGAATGCAAATCAATAACTTTCAGTAAACACCAGAATTCAATCACCAGAAATGTAAAATTAAACTGGAAGACAGAAGTCCATAATTCTAGAAAAACTCTATTTTAATAACTAAGGTTTCCTATTCTAACTGGAGAATACTGTCCCTGATCTAATCTAGCACATAACAGCAAGGCAAAGAAAGGCTTACAGTTTTTGTCGAGTTCTCTTTTTTTCTTTGGGTATCCCTGCACAGCACTATAACTCAGCACTTGACTAACTGCACAGCTTAACAGTCTCAACTGTCATATTTTAAAAATAACAGTCAGCTGTTTGAAAAGGGTCTTTTTCCTGTCAGTCAGCTGTTCAAATAATCACCTAACAACCAGGAACATTCTAATGACATCACCTAATGTTCAGCTGATTCTCCACAGTTTGTACTTTAGAATGTCCCTCACAAACATGTGCAATTAGAAATTTATCAAAACACTTACAAAATTCTTTGAACATTCTGTGTAAACAGGGGGATACTCAACATGTTAAAACGTATTTACATTTTCACAATTAGGCATGCTGGCATACAATACAAGTTAATCTGAGAATATGCACAAATCTCCTGTCAGACATGCTATCACAGATGACAGTGTTTTCAGTTTTTTACAGTCACTTTGCATTCTGTTTGGTATTTTGTATTTTATTTTATTTGCTTTTGTTTACTGGAAAGTCTGACAGGATACAATGCCCATTTTCAGTGGAGGCCCAAGGAGAAAAGCTCTGAGGTAGTAGCTGTACACCATCACAAAGTTTAAACAAACCCTAAAATAAGATGTATAAATAATAATGGAGTTCATTAAAATGGAATAAGCAGGAAGAATAGCAAAATTATAAATTGTAAATATTTATAAAGTTGTACATTTTAGGTTTTCCTCTCCACATTGGCTGTATCTGTACAACATCTGCTTCCTTTCTTCATTAAAAAACAGTGCCCTTAAGTTAAGAGTTGCCCTGAAAAATATACTTTTTAAAGGTATCAGCTTCTCCAAGCATTGTAGTGTTTCTCCTGAGAGCATTTCTTGGTTTAAAACCATTTCCATTTGTTTGTTAATACAGCACAACTACTACACTGTTTCTCAGGTCCAAGAACCTTCCAGATGTAGGGCTTTAATTATATTCTACTTATTTCTGGTTCCTTTCAGTCTGTTGAGGCTCACTTGTCACAATATGTATGCTTTATTTCTGGACAGCAGAATAGTACAAAGAGCTGTGTAGTTTCATAGGTACTTGCTAGGTTTCTGATCTGTGAGGGTATTAAGAAGCATAGCCTTGCTGTTTATGGTAGGTTTTAGCACTTCTAGTTTATGTTCTGCCATCCTTTAGAATACTCAAACAAGGACCTGATGGGACACTTACTTGTTGTCCCTTTCCATGAGGGGTTTACAGTTTCCCATCTCGTTATCCAGATATTGTTTGAATACAGTAACAGCAGTATTTTGCTTTATGTAGAATGGAAGATTGTTCCATAGAATCAGTATTCTGTGTGATACGTACCTCTGCCTTCAGTATGTCCTGTTTATGTTGCAAAAGAGAGCGAGATCCCTTGAGCAGATGTTTATGCTATCATTGGACTTTTGAGTATGTAGTATATAATAGGTCTGTCAGGATAAGGTCTGCTGAGGATGTATGCACAATGGAGGGGTCAAGTTTTAGCAGCCTGCATGATGCCAAGAAGATGGATAAAGCTTTGAGATGTTCTGTGTGGATTTTATGATTTAGGCCTCAGTTTTAATGAGAAAGCTTTATGTTCATTCCAGTTGTGACAAGTGTTTACCAAACAGGGCATTATATTCAATGATTGGCTTATTGCCAAGTACAGTGGAATGATTTTATCCATGGACTTGAATCCATACCTTTAGATAAAAGCTGAGTGAAGAAAAAAGACTTCTTTGCAATACAGGTTATGGATCTGTGATAGTCGAAGGACAATTTGCTGTCGTTATATTCCCAGATCCCTGACTACAGTATCAACTTTCAGGAGAGTGTTGTCAATATGATAGTATGGGAAGACATGCTTGCTGAAGGATACTGTCATACATTTCTTGGCATTTAGTTTTAGTCTATGTTTTTGATGCACTTGTTTGGAAAAAAGCCCTTTTGGGGGATCTTGGTGCTTTCTAGATAATTTAGAATGGCACAAAGTTTCAGTCATTTGCAAACTTGGTCAGCCTTAAACCCATAACATTTGCTTTGAACTCAGACAAGGAAATGCCAAAAAGGAGTGGCCCAAGGACTGAACCTTGGGGTATACTGCTAGTGACAGGCAGAACTGTCCACCCTAATTTTCTGGGTTCCGTTTATGAAACAATTTACTAACAAACAAGTTACAAAGGGATTTACATTTAACTGGGTGATGCCTAAATGTGGGATGGAGCTGAACACGTTCATGAGGTGTACATACAGTGTGTATACTGATTTGCCTTCATCCATTACTTCAGTAACCTTCTTGAAGAAGTCAGCCAGATTTAGTTCATGGTTTATTGCACTTTTTCCTGACATTTCATTGTGATGCTATTGTATTTCCTCAATATTTATTATCAAATACTCCTGTGTTTAACTGTATTTGCTGCTGGTTTCTACTAATTCTAAGTAATTGCTTGTAGTTTTATTGTTTGATTACTGTAATTCCTGCACTTTGAGCTCCTCTGTAATGATATTATGAATAGAAAGGTTAGGTCTGCACTCTGGTGGCAATAAAGAGTAGCCTGGTCTCTTTTGAGCTTGGGTTATGATGTTCTTCATCTCACATTGCTGCAGTCCTTACATATGGGTAGTCCGCTGTCCTCGGTCGGCCCGAATACCAAAGTATTAGGCTGACGTCGGTCATGGCGCTTAGATCTGACATCAGAGCATCAGGGTATAAAAGCGCATGACCGACGTCATATCCTCAGTCTTTTTTGCCGCATGGTCCGATGCAGAAGCAGCGTTGCAAGTGCCGTTCGGCGTTCTGAAATTTTCGTATTCTGAGTTTCAGACCGAAACCAAGTTGGGCTAAGTACCCCATTGGGGAATATTTTTGTTTTTTCTTGCCTCAGTTAATTCCGGATGTCAGAAAAAGTGAATAATTGTATTTCTTGTGGGAAACAGATACCGCATAGGGATTATCACTCTCTTTGCATTCCTTGTTTGGGACCGGACCACGACGTAGTCAGGTGTCGGTTTTGTGCTAGGTTTAATAAGCGCACTATAAAAAGAAGGTTAGATTGTGCTAGGTTAGTCTTTGGTAAGCGGTGTAATTATAATATGCCGTCGGATCCTCCGACGCCCGCTTCCACGAAGAAGTGCAAAGACAAATCCTTGAAACCTAGACAGGTTGATTCGTCCGTTTCGGACGCCGGTCCTGCAGAAACTACAGTGGAGCAGGTGGATCCGGCTGAAGGTTCTGTTGAGTCTCAGGGGGAAACTTTGATTTTGCAGGATGTGGCCTCACAGGAGTCCGGTCAAGCTGAAGGGGCCTCTCAAGTTACTGTTCTCCCTTCTTTGCCTAAGGTGGTTAGGCCTTCTGCTACTATTTCTAAGGCTTCTTCTAAGGGCAGGTCTGTTTTGCCTTCCTCTGGTGTCCCTCCAGGTACTTCAGGGTCTGTGCCTAAAAAGCACATGCTTAAAATGGCAGAAGATTTGATTACTTTAATTAGAGGTTCTATGCCCCCTCCTGATAAGAGGCCCAGGGTGGAGCCAGAGTTGGAAAGTTTGGATCAGGCCTCAGATGACTCAGACTCTTCTGCTGTAGATATTCAAGATTTTCCCCCTTATTCGGATTCTGATGCAGAGGATTCCACTCCTTCTGCTTCTCCTCCAGAGGATTTTTCATTTTCAGAAACTCTGCATTCCATGAGGGAGCATTTTAAGTGGGAAGGACAGGATTTCTCTGATTCATGGAAGAGGCTTAGGGAATTCTTGTTTTTACCACAGCATAGACCCTTGGCTATACCTCCTGTTTTGGATGTTGTTCAAGATGTTTTCTCGGAGGCTTCCCTTAATCCAGATTCTTTGCCTCCTGCGCCAGTTAAACCGGACAGGTATTACAGGGTGCCTGAGGCTCATAAATATCTGTATAAGAGTCCTAGGGGACCCAGAAACTATTAGTCAGGGGCCTAAGGGTGTTAGAGCTTCTGTTGTAAAGAATCCGGTTCCTCTAGATAAGGAAGCTAGAGCTTTGGATAGATGGGGTAAGAAGGTGTATACCTCTTCTACTTTAGCAATGAGGGCTTTAAATTGCCAGTTTCATATGTTGAAATATCAGAATTTCCTCCTTTCTCAGCTAAAATCTAAAGTGGATGCTTTGGCAGAGGGCATAGAGTGTAAAGAATTGCAGGATTTAGTACATGTCTCTGAACAGGTGGGTAAGCATTCTTTGCAGTGTGGTTTTGATGCTGTACAGGCCTCTTCTAGGGTGGCTGCCACTGGTTCAGTTCTTCGTAGGCACGCCTGGCTTAAGGATCAGAATTTGTCCGAGCATGTTAAATTTAGAATTCTGGATGCCCCTTTACAGTCTGAAGTTTTGTTTGGTCCCCCTGTGGAGTTGGTTTTGAAGAAAATGGAAGACAAGGCTAAGTCCATGCAGACTGTTAAAGATTTTTTGCAGGTGCAACCTCCAAAGTCTAGTAGAAATTGGCCTACTGAGGGGTGGACCTACCCTTCTTCTGATTCTCAGTCTAGGGGTAGATCTAGACGTGGCAGGGGCAGAGCTCAAAGTACATTCAGGCCTAGAACTTGGAGTTCACCTGCACAATCTGCAGGTGAGGGCAGGGGCCAGTCCTTTCGTAAACAGGCCCAATGACCTGCATTTTCAGCTGCCAGATTCTTCTTCCCTGGCAGCTCCTTTGGGAGGAAAGTTAGCACTCTTCAAGCAAAACTGGCTTTTAGTCACCCAGGACAAATGGGTATTGGACATTATAAACCGAGGCTACAAGTTCTATTTCCATACATTGCCTCCTTTCAAAGGCATGCCAGACGTTCCTCCTCGGCAAAGGATAGAGGCTCACAAGCAGATTTCTTTACTTCTTCTAATAGGAGCTATACAGCCAGTTCCTCTGTCAGAAGTGGGACTAGGATTTTATTCTCGCCTGTTTCTAGTGCCAAAGAAAGGGAACACGTGGAGACCAATTTTGGATTTATCTATCCTCAACACTTATCTGGACATTCCAAAGTTCAAAATGCTGACATTACAACAGCTTTTACCTCTGTTGGGAAAAGATCACTGGATGGTAACTCTGGATCTCAAAGAGGCTTATCTTCATGTTCCTATCAGGCCCAGTTGCAGGAGGTACCTGCGTTTTCGGGCCGGAAATTTACATTATCAGTTCTCTGCATTGCCCTTTGGCTTATCTACTGCGCCCAGAGTGTTCACAAAGGTTCTGGCTCCAGTGATTGCCTTTTTCAGGTTAAGAGGAATACAGATTTATCCTTATTTGGACGATTGCCTGATTATTGCACAACACAAAGACAAACTTCTGCATCATCTACTGTATGTGATGGTAGTGTTAAGATGCCTAGGGTATTCTGTGAACGAAACAAAGTCCAGTCTAGTACCCTCTCAGGACATGTGCTTTCTGGGTGTGAGACTGAATACAGCTTCCCAGATGGCCTTTTTGACCCCGGACAAACAAAGCAGCCTTTCTCTTTATTTCCATCAAATGTCTCTACAGTCCAGGCTGACTGCAAGGACAGTCCTTCAAGCCTTGGGGTTCATGGCATCTTGTATTCTGGTGCTTCCCAATGCCAAACTGCATATGAGGAAGCTTCAATGGTATCTCAAAAATGTATGGACACAGCACTGCCAAGATCTAGACACTGTCATTCAGATAATACCCTGCATTCAGAAAGAACTTTTGTGGTGGGCTCAGGAATGTCATCTAAACAAGGGACTCTCTGTGACCCGACCAGAGGCGAGTCAGATTTTAACGACAGATGCCTTGGACAAGGCTTGGGGAGCACACCTCAATGGAAAATGGGTGCAAGACACGTGGCCTGTCAGACTTCAACATTTGCATATCAACTTGAAGGAGATGTTAGCAGTCCAATTTGCATTGATGGCTTTCAAGGATTTACTTCACCCAGGACAGGTGTTGATTCAAACAGACAACACTACTGTCATGTGGTACATCAACAAGCAAGGGGGAACCCATTCGTACCCTCTTTGCAGGCAAGCGATGATTTTGTGGGAGACTGCTCTCAGTTTACACCTCAATCTTCAGGCAAGGTTTCTACCAGGAGCACAGAACTCCTTAGCGGATGTGTTGAGCAGACAAATTGTGGATCCTCACGAGTGGAAACTGGATCCTCATGTGTTTCAAAAGTTGACAGTGTTATGGGGGACTCCAGACATAGATCTGTTCGCTTCTCCACTAAATTACCAGTTGCCAAAGTTTTGCACAAAAATGTTTCATCCCACAGCTTGGAAGGTGGATGCTCTATCATTCAGTTGGAGCAATCTTCATGTCTATGCCTTTCCACCTCTGCCTCTCATTCCCAAGGTACTCCTGAAGGCCAGAATAGACAAGCCATCCATGATTCTGATAGCACCGGATTGGCCTCGACAGCACTGGTAGAGTTTGGTACGGGAGCCTCCATGGCCTCTGCCTTTGATTCCGCATCTTTTGTCTCAGGAGGGCAATCACTTCCTCAATGTCAAGATTCAGTCTCTGCATCTCACAGCCTGGCATATTCTGTTTTAGACCCTGGAGGGTCTCAGCTTCCACAACAAGTTTTGAATGTTATTTTGGAGGCCAGAAGGCCTAGTACAAGGAAAGTTTACGCTGATAAATGGAGGAGATTTTTTCTTTGGAGCAAAGCGAAGGACTTTGATGTTTCCAAGCCTGATTTAAGTGTTTCTCTTCAATATCTTACTGAGTTATTGGACAAGGGTTTGTCTTTCTCCTCGATAAAGGTTCATGCTGCAGCCATTTCTGCTCACTATGACTGTGACCCTCCTTTATTTTCACAGCCTTTGTTTAAGCAATTTCTTAGAGGGGCAAAGAACATAAGACCCCAATGAGAGCTCCTACTCCTGCTTGGGATCTCAATTTTGTGTTGGAAAAGCTTACTCTACAACCTTTTGAGCCTGCAGCTACTGCCGAGTTAAAGTATTTATCATGGAAGACTGCTTTTGTTGGCCATTACCTCTGCAAGAAGGGTTTCTGAATTACAGGCCCTTATGGCAGTGGAACCTTTCCTGATTTTTCATAAGGATAGGGTATCTTTGCGTACTAATCCTTCCTTTATGCCTAAAGTGGTTTCTAGTGTGGCCTTGAACCAAACTATTCATTTGCCTACTTTTATGCAAACCCCAAAATAAAGGGAGAAGATTTTGCATACTTTGGATATTCACAGGCAGTTACGTTATTATTTGAGCAGAACCAAGGGGTTCAGGCAGTCTCAGCAGTTGTTTGTTTCTTTTGCTTTGGGTTCTCAGGGAAAACCTGTTTCAAAACAAACTATTTCTAAATGGATTGGGTTTTGTATTTCTTTCTGTTATTCCCATCATGGTAAGGAGATTCCGCTGGAATCAGACCTCATTCCACTAGAGCTACTGCCACTTCTACTGCCTTTCTAAGGGGTAGCTACAAAGATATTTTGGAAGCAGCCACTTGGAGTTCAGTACATACTTTTTCCAAGCATTACCACCTTCCTCTTTATTCTAAGTCTAGGGCTGGATTTGCCACTGCAATATTACAGGGCATTTTAGCAGCCCCTAATGCTTTATGATTTTGCCATCCTCCCTTTACCTCTGCTTTGGGATTCTACCCATATGTAAGGACTGCAGCAATGTGAGATGAAGAACATAGTACAGTTTTGTACCTACCATAAATGTAGATGTTCAAGATCCACATTGCTGCAGTCCAATTTACCCTCCCTCCTTCCCCTCTGTAGTTTGACATGGTTATATGGTTTGGGTGGTGGTTGTTGTTGGGCATGTTTTTGGGAGGTATCCTGTTTTTGGGCTGTGGCCTTTCTTTTTAGGGCCTTCTGACATCTGGGGCAAGAAAAGACTGAGGATATGACGTCGGTCATGCGCTTTTATACCCTGACGCTCTGATGTCAGATCTAAGCGCCATGACCGACGTCAGCCTAATACTTTGGTATTCGGGCCGACCGAGGACAGCGGACTACCCATATGTAAGGACTGCAGCAATGTGGATCTTCGAACATCTACATTTATGGTAGGTACAAAACTGTACTTTTTTTTCCTCTGGTTGCCCAGTCGACTGTTTTACTTGTTTGTTGATTTTCTGTGTCTGTGTAAAGTATTTGCACAACAGTGGATCGCAGTGGCTTGTGTAGACACAGGCACTTAGAATTTAACTTTCTCTAGTTAAAAAATAACTTCAGATAAATCTGGAGTTGCAGGCTGGATGGTGAGCACCTGGTTTGCACATAGCAGAGCATTTCCCTGTCAGATTATGCCAAGATCATACCTCTTATCAAAGTAGTATCCAAGCAACCCTGACGTTAACTCCATATTACCCTGTTACTATGGTTTGCACACTGAGAAGCATTGTGCCCCAAAAGTTTTGTAGTATGAATACAGCTCTACTTAAATAGGACCCTAGTAAACATTCTAGACTACCGCTCAATACATCTCTACATATAATCCATTCAGTTAACACTTGGAACCATGAAATAAGCACTTTCTTCCTGTCTTGCAGCCAGCCTGGTGGAAATGGACATCCTGAGACAGTGTAGCAGTTGTCTCATGTTCACTGGCGTCCACGTAAACAGTTACAGTGTGTGAGAGGTGTAATTATACATTGCCACTGGAAGCAAGAATCATATACAGTGAGTAGAAGATCCACCATATCATTTATGCAGTCAGGTCACTGTACCACATAGAAGGATCCACCAGATAATTCATGCACACAGGTCATTGTACCGGTTAACTATTACAACCGCAAAACTGCAGTTACACGAACACGGAAACGTCGACACATATTGAGCGAACCGCGAAAACACCAAACGTCCTGAAGCGCAAAATTCGAAACGTCGAATCATCATAGTTGGCCCTTCTCCCGTATAGCTCCTCAAGGTAAGTGTGCAGTAGTTATGGACCTTAGGGTTAGGGTACGGGTTAAGGTAAGTGCATACATAGTAATAAATGTAAGATTTAGTTTAGTGTTAGAAGTAGGGTTTTGTTAAGTGTATGTTTGTGGATTATTTATTTTGTTTGGGTAGGGAGTACGTAGCAGGCGTTGGGGTTGGCCAACTATGCCAAGTCGACATTTTGAATTTCATGCTTTAGGACGTTCGGTGTTTTTGCGGTTCGCTCAGTATGTGTCGACGTTTCTGTATTCACGTAAGTGGGGTTTTGCGGTTATAATATAGAGCCCATTGTACCACATGGAAGGATCGACCAGATCATTCATGCACACAGGTCATTGTACCACATGGAAGGATCCACCAGATCATTCATGCACTCCTGTCATTGTACAACATAAAAGGATCCACCAGATCATTCATGCACACAGGTCATTGTACCACATAGAAGGATCCACCAAATCATTCATGCACACAGGGTATTGTACCACATAGAAAGAGCCACCAGATCATTTATGCACACAGTAGAAACAGCCACCAGATCATTCATTCACACAGGTCATTTTACCACATGGAAGGATCCACCAAGATCATTTATGCACACAGGTCATTGTACCACATGGAAGGATCCACCAAGATCATTCATGCACACAGGTCATTGTACCACATGGAAGGATCCACCAGATCATTCATGCACACATGTCATTGTACCACATGGAAGGATCCACCAGATCATTCATGCACTCCTGTCATTGTACCACATAGAAGGATCCATCAGATGATTCATGCACACAGGTTATTGTACCACATAGAAAGAGCCACCAGATCATTTATGCACACAGTTCATTGTGCCACATGGAAGGATCCACCAGATAATTCATGCGCACAGGTCATTGTGCCACATAGAAAGAGACACCAGATTATTCATGCACACAGGTCATTGTACCACATGGAAGGATCCATCAGATCATTCATGCACACAAGTCATTGTACCACATAGAAGGATCCACCAGATCATTCATGCACTCTGGTCATTGTACCACAGAAGGATCCACCAGTTCATTCATGAACTCCGGTCATTGTACTACAAGTACCAGTATGACTTTGTCATTGTTCATGTGACTGTAGATGACCTGAGACATACCTCTGTAGACTCTATGAAGTGAAACATGACAGAACTCTCAGACTGTGTGTCCTAGACTGGTTTGAGCCTAGCACTGAGCAGCAAGTTACCTCCCTTCAGGATCATTCCACAATATGAGCAGAAAATAATTGATCTTTTTTAATTGTCTTAGTTTTTTGTGCCATTCTAAAGGGGTACAATGTTTGCCATTGTGAGAGGGTATTTTTGACGGACCATGCTATTTCACTATGGATGATCCGCACCTGTCCCCCCTGTAGGTTTTCAAATATTGGCCAATACTTTGTCCACCTCCACAGTGCTTTTTTAGGCTATGCCAATCTGAGAAACCTTCCAACATACCAAAAACAACCCGGGACATTCTGAAGGCTTTACTTCTCAATACCAGGAGTCTAAACAAAGAATTCCACACTCTGCAATCTCTCCTTTCTCTGGAAAGCATAGATATGAATGCAGTTATGGGAGACATGGTTTAATGTCATGGAGAGTACCCTAGCAATACAGGGCTATAATGCCTTCCACACATTTAGACCTGCTACTGCACAGTAAGGCACAGAAGGTGGAGGTGTCTCAATATTCATGAAAAACAGTCACATCTCAGTATTGGTCAAATATTATGGGTCACCTTAAGCTTCTCCTTGTCTGTCTCACCATAAGCAAAGTTCCATAATATATCATTACAGGCTGTAGATCCCCCTCTATGACCCTGGGTACCCATACTGCATTTCTAATCTTACTGGAGTCCTTCACCATTGAGCCCAATGCTGCAGTCCTGGGACACTACATACACAGCTCCCAATACTTAGGCCCAGAGATTCCTGGACGTTGTCAACACAAATGCTGTGGACTAACTAGACCAGACACCCACTAAGGGTGTCCGTATCCTTGACCTTGTCCTCACAAACATGGGGGAGCTTTGCAGTCAAATGTATGTAACGTTTTCACTTGTCAGGTTAGACCATAAAATGGTCTCAGATGTTCAGGGATTATTCCAAAGCTACAATGAAATAAAATGATCAGTGAGTACAAAACTCCAGTCTCTTTTATTGTTAAGCGTTTTCCTCCCCAGTATAAACCTCGAGGACTTCCTCAGAACAAGAAACAGAGAAACACATACCTCCAAGCCAGCACCCTTTTATACACAATTAAACAATTATCCAATAATATAAAAAATTATTACGAAAAATTAAAGGCAAAGCAGTAAAAACATAGAATGCTTTCCTACTTTAAATATACACAAAGAAGAACACATTTTAAATAAATAAATTGAAATATTAAATTTTACATTATTAAAAACTGTATGTGTAAAACAGAGCATTCAAATAATTAGAACCCGTTTTCTTAAAACAGGAACCAGGGAAATGTGGTAATTTAACCCGGGTTCAGCAGTAGCATTTAATCTAACAATCCAATAAAATTCTCTGAAATCAACCTGAAGCTCCCAAAAACCAACTCTAAAATTATGTGAGACAACTTCTAGGATGCCAAACTTAAATCTTGTGTCTCCCTTACAAACTAGTGTGTGCCTATACAATGCATTATTTACATTCCCCTTAGTGACAGCATAAAGATTTTCATATTCCGAAAAGATACATTTTCCAACAGCTACCTTGATTTTCAGAGTAGTCATCCCTTTCATATGAAGAGAAACATCTATAAGGGGCAAACTGGTAAGGGCTGGGAGAATGTGTTCCACATGAGATACTTTTTTGGAAGAAGTTTCTGACATTACAGAAATGTTTAGGGTAAGGGGTTACCCAAAATAGCTTCTTGACAAAGTAGCAAAGGAAATGGTGGATGGATGGGGCTCAAAATACAAGCCTGTATTGGGAAGTGGTGAGACCATCCAAAAAACGGGCAGGCAACATACCGGAAGGGTCAGTTTTGACACCAGTATGGTCATCCCTTTTGGTTTAGGTGAACGTGCATTGAGGGACATCATAAAAAAGAACTGGCACATATTTAAAGGAAACCATGATATTTTCTACACATTAGGTGAGACACCTAGCTTTGTATACAAAGCGGGGAAAATTTTTAAATATTTGACAGAGCACACTCTCCTGACCAGAAATATGGTTGTCAAAGGCACCACTAGATGTGGCAGCTGCAACCGATGCCCTTTTATTTTGGATAGTGATGTGGCCTTTATAGCAGGTCATAGTAGGGGTATTCCTCTACATAAGGGCAATTGTAACACGAGAGGTGTTATATATATTTCAGTTTGCCAAACATGTTCACACTGTTATATTGGTAAAACGGAAAGGAATTTTAAGACCAGAATATATGAACATCTTTATGCTGTCACTAAGGGGAATGTAAATAATGCATTGTATAGGCACACACTAGTTTGTAAGGGAGACGCAAAATTTTACGTTTGGCATCCTAGAAGTTGTCTCACATAATTTTAGAGTTGGTTTTTGGGAGCTTCAGGTTGATTTCAGAGAGTTTTATTGGCTTGTTAGATTAAATGCTACTGTTGAACCCGGGTTAAATGACAATATTTCCCTCGTTCCTGTTTTAAGAAAAAGGGCTCTAATTATTTGAATGCTCTGTTTTACACATACAGCTTTTAATAATGTAAAATTTAATATTTCAATTAGTTTATTTAAAATGTGTTCTTTTTGTATATTTAAAGTAGGAAAGCATTTTATGGTTTTACTGCTTTGCCTTTAATTTTTCTTAATAATTTTTTGTATTATTGGATAATTAATTGTTTAATTGTGCATAAAAGGGTGTTGACTTGGAGGTTTATGTGTCTCTCTGTTTCTTGTTCTGAGGAAGTCCCCGAGGTTTATATTGTGGAAGAAAGCGCTTAACAATAAAAGAGACTGGAGTTTTGTACTCTCTGGATCATTTTATTTCATTTTATTTATGTGTTGAGCTTATGGTGTTGCTACTTGCTCATTTTGGCACCTTTTGGGGTATTATTGGTCGATTTATGGTGCCTTATCAAACAGAGTTTTTGATATTATTCCAGAGCTAATTTCATACTACTAAGTGATAACCTGGCAAAGTTTCAAATCCACTCAGACTGCATGAATTCCACAGCTGATGCACAGAAACACTGGCTTATAACATCATGTCAACAACTCCATGGAGGCAGAGGTACCCTCCCAAAATAAGCATAGGAGTATCTAAAAAAACAGGCCACCTTGGTGTAATCCCAGTATCAACAAGATAAAATAAGAGAACGAAGTAAACCATGACCATGTCCAGGAAGAGCAATGTCCAGCAGGGAAAGAAACCCTTCATCAACATATATAAACCACTCAGGAGTCTTATCAGGTTCACCAGAGGCAAATTTGAGGCAAAATTGCCTGACAGGTAAAGGGCAAGTCATAAAGTCAGCTAATGTCCTCAACCTCGAAGGTAATATACAACAGTGCACTGAACTAATTGTGAATGGAACTGGAAGATATAATTTAGCTGATAACTTTAGTTCCAACTTCATCCCACTTTTCCCCAGAGTCACCCACCCAAGATACACCCTTAACTATATCTCCTGAGGTTGTCGCTAGTGAACAGGTGCGAAGTGCGCTCTCCAGTGCAAAAAAATACTGCACCTGCGGGGCTCTAATAATATCTTAGGACGCCTCCTAAATATCATGAAACATGACCTCTCCAGTCCTATAGCGTCACTGTTCAACCTTGGTCTCCAAACTAGCTTCGTGCCCAGTGAATGATAGACTGCAACAGTTATTCCTCTACACAAGAGTGGGCCACCTACTGACCCAGGTAACTACAGAACATAAGCCTGTCCTGACACATTCGCAGAAAGAATCATAATGAATATTATAAGTAAAGACAAAGGAAATCTTTAGACACTGGATCCAATGTACTTCAGATTTATCAAGGGCAGATATTGCCTGCTTAACCTGGTAGACTTCTTTAAGAAGGTCACCAAAGCTGTGGACAAGGACATATCGGTGCTTACTGCCTTATCTTAACCTGGCCAAGGCATTCAACACTATTCCCCATTTAGGCATTGTTGGCAAACTCACAAAACTAGGAGTAAACCTCTGTGTCATCTGCTGGATAGCCAACTCTCTCACAAATTAGACACAAAGTCTGAATAGGGGAGTGTATCTCCGTGAAAAGGCAAGTTACCAGTGAAATCCCTCAGTGCTTTGTGCTGGGGTCGCTTCTTTTTGGCATTTATTTTTTGGAGGTCAAAGATAATGTTAAAGGCCTGTAGTTGACCAAGTTTGCAGATGACTACAAATTTGGTGCATTTGTAGAATTCCCCAAGGATACAAATATCCCCCAAAAACAGTTGTTGCAAACCTGTGAGAGCCATGCCTCAAACTGAATGCAAAATAATGCATAATAATATACTTTGGAAAGTCAGCCACCCTTGGAAATTATCACCTAAATGATGCACCCCTAAGACTTGATCCATTGGTTAAGAGACTTGAGAACGTACATCGACAATGACTTTGCCTTTGAACATCATAAGTCTACTGTTGTGAAGAAACTATTCTGTATTGGAATATATATATTTGGAGCTTTTCTCCCTGGGTCGCCTCTGAAAATGGGCATATATCCAGTCGGACTTTCCCGGTAAACAAATGTAAAATAAAATAAAAGAAATTAAGCAAATTAATAAATATTGACAACTTAAAGCAAGGGCATGGCATCCAGCGCTTCCTTTGTGATGTACCTTGCCAAGCATCTGCAACAACTGGCACATCCACAGAGGTTCCTCACAAAAAGAATACAAGGTGTAAACCACATGGAATATGCAGTCCACCTCACCTCAAAGCCTTATCCTTGTAGTCCGTCTCCTACAGACTACTGAAAGGTGACCTTTGCTTGACGTACAGTGTAGCATCTGGCCCAGTACTGATGGCCTTCCTTCTCATCTGCATGTCTAGCAGCATTAGAAACACCTGATCAAAGGACCGTAACCTAGGTTGAAACATAAAAAAAACATGTCGGAGGGACAGGAATGTGCCTCAGAGACTACCCCTATTGTAGAACAGACTTCCCATCCATGTGAAGGAGAGTTTGTCTGTAACAGTATTTAAAAGCAACCTTTACCAGTTGATAAGGAATCTGAAATTTATCCGCAGACTGTCTGGCACCTATATCCCTGTTGGAGAGAGGCAGCTTATAAGTGCTATGTCGCCTTAACCTAACTATATGGCACTGTGTAATGTATCCTGTGGGTCTATGTTTAGCCATTGAATGGCCATTCGCTGAACACAGACACTCAAAACATGCCCTTCCTTGTGAAGGCACATCATCATTAAAAAAAAATAATACATCAAACAGCCATACTTGGCCAACAGAACGTAAACAACGGGTGTACTTGTAGGTAAGGTAGCGATAAGGAAACTTTCCCTTTCCCCACTTCATTGCCATCTCTAAGTATATATATATATATATATATATATATATATATATATATATATATATAATTGGGGGGGGGCTGTCATTGCCGTCTCTGAGTTGGTATATATATATAATGGGGGGGGGGGGCTGACCTGTGGTCTGATTTGACCAGAGAGGAGCTGACACGTTGGCATGGTGCAAAGCTGCCTCATATTGGTAAGGACCAAGTCCAGTATTTTCTTGCCCCTGGGTGAGGTGCAGACTAACTTGACCAGAGATTGTGAATTGATGAAGTGTAGAAATTTCTGGGCACACATGTATGAGGATATACAAGTCTCTCAGTTAATGAAGGAGTAGTTGAAGTCTTCTTGGAGAATGGTGTCTGGCTTGATGTATAGGGTTTCTGTACTACTTAGGCAGGAGGTATGTGCTGAGGGGTACATAGAGGGGGTTCTTTAGTTACCTATGATTTGATAAGAGGGTTTCTTAATAGAAAATTGGACATAGAGGAGTTCCAGGTTATTTTCTTGTCTAATGAGTCTGGAGATGAAATTATTTTTTTAAGAATATGGAGACATTGCTGCTTTTAGTGCCTTCATCTAATGTGGTGGGCCTGAATGTGTGATGGGCATTGAAACCCTGCACGGATGGAGTGCTCTCATTGGTCTTAACCTCTGCACTGATGGAGTGCTCTCATTGGTCTTAACCTCTGCACTGATAGAGTGCTGTCATTGGTCTTAACCTCTGCACTGATGGAGTGCTCTCATTGGTCTTAACCTCTGCACGGATGGAGTGCTCTCATTGGTCTTAACCTCTGCACTGATGGAGCGCTCTCATTGGTCTTAAACTCTGCACTGACAGAGTGCTCCCATTGGTCTTGAACTACATCTCTGTAATTATGCACATATCAATATTTTCTGGAGTAAGGAGTGCTTGTAGGAGTGTAGTTTTTTTTAAGGCTGCTAGCATTGAGCAGGAATATCTTTTTTGTTATCTAGAGCATTCCCTGACTCTGATACATATGCCTGAGTAATATTGTTCATTTCATTTATTCTGCCTGCAGACTTTTATGATTCCACATCTACAGCAATGGAGGTATGAAGGTGGCATGCCTCGATGTTAAAGGAGAACTCCACCCAAAAACTGAGTTTTTCTTTCCAAAAAGTGATTTTCCTTCCCTTGTTTCCCGCCTTTTCTAAGCCAGGCTAGTCCTGTTTTCAGGTTCTACAGAATTCAGGACTGTGGTACAAGTTCCTGTGTTACCCATATCCTTACTTGGATAGGAGGAAGTTTCTGTGTTCACTAGTGAGAGTGGGGAGCTTTGAGCAGCCGATCTGTCCTTGGTGGAGTGGTCTCAGCCCAGCAACTAGTAGTCTATTGGCCGTTTTGGACTAATTTGTATATCTTTCATCTACCTGCCTTAAAAACCTGCATTTGCATGGTTTTGCGCATTGCGCACCTCTGCGCAGCGCCGTTTAACTAAGATTAAACTATTCCCGGCTCCACGAAGTCTGCTCTTCAATTTTTCCCTTGGAACCAGTCAGACTTTCAACTTAAGCACTCTAAACAGTTTATTTTCAGTCCAGCACTTGCCCAAAACTCCTAGTAAGCACTAATAAATGCTAGCACCACACCCACGATACTATACAGAAGTACAGGGCCGTCTATTCATCCCTAACAGGACAATTGGTAAAACTTCATTTTATCTGTGCAGGCATGTCCAAAGGGCAGTTACAGGTATACTCACCAGTCCAGCTGGTGAATCTGGGCATTTTGAGGCAATGCCACAATTGCCTCATGTACACAGACAACCCTCTCCTCCTTCCAACAAACACAAATGTATGCTAGAGATGCAACTTTACAGCCAGACTGGAGGCCAAGCTCTCTCAACCCAAGACTGGAACAGTCAATCATGAGGAGAAGGGAAACACTTGCACCACACTACCAGTCTCACATAGACCAATCATATTGGCACCGGTTAATAACACACGTAAATACACAAAAACATACTCGGAGGCTCTAAACAGAAATCTGCCTAAGCAGCAGAGACCTCCAAAGCAGACATCCAAACAACCCCCCCCCCAACAACAACCACAAATCGCATACTTCACAAAGTCAGTGTGCCACGCAGTCACAGCCTTTAAGGCTGAACAACACACCCAATACATTAGTAATAGGAGACTCTCTTGTCAGGCACACTGATGTCCCTCTCACTAGACTGAACAAGGAGAAGGTTACTGTAAGCTGCCTGTCGGGTGCCAGGATCCGCCACATAACACAAGCACTCAGGTCACTCCATAACAGGTACAAATATGACTCTGTCATTGTCCATGTTGGTGTGAACGACCTGAGATGTACCTCCCTGGACTACATGAAAAGAGACATAGAGGAGCTCTCTGATCATGTAGCCCAGGCCGGTATGACCCTAACCCTAAGTAGCATATTGCCCTCGCCAAGAATGATGCCACAGTATAAAGATAAAATGATTGATTTTAACAATTGGCTTAGCTTTTGGTGTCATTCAAAGGGGATCCAGTGTTTGTCAGCCTGGGATGACATGCTCGACAAGCCGCGTTGCTTCGCAAGAGACGACTTACACCTGTCGCCCTTGGGCTTTAGAATACTGGCCGAGGCTCTTGTCACCCTCATAGTGCCTTTTTTAGGCAAGGCTCAAAAGACAAACCCACCTCCCTAAACAACACAAGCAACAAAAAACTGACGGTAATGCCACTCAATGCCAGAAGTCTAAACCTGAAAATGCATGCACTCGAGGCACTCCTCAACAAGGAGGGAATCGATTTATGTGCAGTAACAGAAACCTGGTTCAAAGCTCCAGAGAGCACCCCAGCACTACCAGGCTATAACTCGTACCATACCTTTCGGCCCCAGAACCCGGACTGAAATACAAAAGGCGGTGTTGTATCCATTTTCATCAAGGATTCCCACACCTCCAGGCTTGTAGCACAGCACGAGGCCTCGGAGACCATACATGTGCAACTAACAGTGGGCAAAACTACCTTTCAATTTGTAGCCTGCTGCAGATCACCCACCCTGTCTCAAGACCCCCACTCAGCATTCCTGAGAACACTGGAAAATATGAAGATCCTACCCAACACCATGATGTTGGGTGATTTCAACTACCCAAACATAGACTGGGAAAACTACTCAAGTACAAACTCCTTTGCCCAACGCTTTCTAGATTTTATAAACTCAAACGCACTGGAACAACTGGTTACCACTCCAACGAGAGATGACAACATATTGGACTTGATCATCACCAATATGGGTGACCAATATTCCACACCAGAGGTAAACCCATCACTGGTAAGATCAGATCATAAACTAATCACACTAGACATCCACATCCCAACCCCACCCCCAGTCAAGGAAACAACTGTAAAAAACTTTTCAAAAGCAAACTTCACACTTTTCAAGACTGAGGTGGAAAGTTTCAAACCCCACTGCTAAAGGATAATGCTGCCCAAACCGCAGAATCCTCCACAAATGCATTCTATGTGCACCTACAGGAATGCATGGATTGAGCCATCCCAAGTAAAACAAAGACTCACTCCTCCAAAATGAGGAAACCAGTCAGGTGGACCCCGGCCATAAATAAGCTCTACAACAGAAGGAGGAAACTACTACATGATAGAGCAAAATCCCAAAAAGGGAAGGCATCCCTAATCAGTACCAGCAAGAAACTACGATCCCTCATAAAATCATCCAAGGCCAACTTCGAAAGAAAAATTGCCAAAGACGCTAAAGATAATCACAAAGCTTTCTTTAGCTATGTCAGGAATCTAAGTGGCAGCTCTCAGATCTGCTCTGAGCTAGTGCAAAACGACAAAAAATACACTGAACCAACCGACATTGCCAACATCCTGGCTGACAGGTTCAGTGCAAACTTTACCCCCCCACCCCCTAAAGGGCCCATGTCCATTCCAGAAGATTGTACAGCCCCAGACATCGCAGACACTCGGGTGAAAACAGCCCTTTGCAAAGCCAAGAACACAGCATCAATGGGACCAGATGGCATCCCAGGCTGCGTCCTACACAAGCTCCAAAATGAACTAACCCCTCACCTAAACTCACTGTTCAAGCTCAGCCTTACCACAGGCTATTTACCCAAAGAATGGCGTACAGCAACAGTTATCCCGCTCCACAAAAGTGGTGCAACAACGGATCCCGCGAACTATCACCCTATAAGCCTGACTAGCTTGGTCTGCAAAACCCATGGAGCGCATCATCATGGAACTCATTGACAAAGTCATTGGGAACCTCCAGACACTGGACCCTACCCAATTCGGCTTTGTTAAAGGCAGATCATGCCTCCTAAACCTGGTTGATTTATTTGAAACCGTTACCAAGGCCATAGATGAGGGAAAGGTAGTCTACACAGTCTACCTGGACCTCGCAAAGGCTTTTGACACCATTCCCCACTCCCTGGCATTATAGAAAAGCTAACCAGCTTGAACATTAACTCCTATGTCACGAGATGGGTTGCAAACTGGCTCATGGATAGAACTCACATGGTTAGAGTTGCGGGTGCTATGTCCGACTCTAAACCGGTTACAAGTGGAGTCCCTCAGGGCTCAGTCCTGGGACCCCTCCTGTTCAGTATATACTTCTCTTTGGTACAGGCAAGCGTGGGAGGACTATGGCTGACCAGGTTTGCTGGTGATTGCAAACTGGGGGTCATAATCGGCTCCCCAGCTGACACAGACATTCTCCAGAAGGGTCTCATGGAGATGAATACCTGGTGTCAGAATCATGGCCTTAAGCTAAATGCCAAAAGTGCATAGTCATCCCCTTTGGGAAAAATAAAGTGCCCACAAACTATCACATAGGAGGTAATCCACTAAGTACGGAAGATATAATTAGGGACTTGGGGACCCAAGAAGATAGCAACCTCTCCTTTGATAACCACATTGCCAAAGTGGTTAGAAAATCCTTCTATGTAGCCCACCTAATCACAAAAGAGTTTGCATCTAGATCAAGAGAGGTTATTGTGCCCCTCTACTCATCGCTCATCAGGCCCGTAATAGAGTACAATGCCCCATTTGGGATGTACCTTACTCGACACCTGCAACAGCTGGAAAGACCGCAAAAGTACCTCACCAAGAGGATCATGGGCCTCAAACAAATGCCCTATGCAGCCCGGCTAAAGAAACTCCATCTTTACTCGGTTGCTTACCGCCTACTCAGAGGAGACTTCTGCCTTGCGTACAAGGCCATGTCAAACCCTGAATTAATGGATATGCTCCACCTAAGGAAAACCAAATCTCTTAGAGCCACATGCTCTAGGGGATTTAAACCACAGCACAACAATAAATAGGTCATGCTGGAGGGATAGATTTCTGTCCCAGAGACTTCCCTCACTCTGGAATAGAATCACAATCTATGTTAGGCAAAACCCCTCACTGACTCTCTTCAAGAGAAATCTTGACGAGTGGATGGGAAATCGTAAATACACACCTGGGATCACATCATTGGCCCTACTGGACAGAGGCCCAGGAAATTAATCTAAAAGGGAGGCGAAAGCCAACACATTCTGGCTAGGCTTATAAATGCCCTTGGGCAGATAGCCTAGTACCTACCTATGAACCTATATTTGCCTTTCTTTCCTGCATTTGTCTCAACTCGTACATCACAAAGGCTACCAAGAGTGACAGAATAATTAAGTTGGAGCACATATCCCAACTACAAAGCCATTAAGAAAACAGTGCTTCTTAAACAATGACATTTTAAATGTGCCTTTTGAGTTGCAGATCGTCAGCATCGCACCTCAGATAAATAGTGTAACCTGGAATCTGAACAAAGGCAGGGCTTTTAAGCTTAGTTTTCAGATGCAAATATCTTTCCATTTAATAAAACTCAGTAGAAAGAAAACATGTTTATCTAACTCATTTTATTTTCTGTCAGTGTTTGATTTTGCATTTTTTTCTATGCTGTAATTTCTGTAAAAGAAATTGTTTCTTCTGGTGTGTTATTACAGCATTCTTGCATTGTGTACATTGTTTTGTTGAGTCAAGTCAGTGAGTTGGGGAAAGAGAACTAAGATCAAAGACAAATTCTAGCTACAGTATTTAAAACTGAATGCAACACAAACCAGTAGCGTTCACATGTGTTGTAATGAACACAATGATAGCTGTGCAGGGAATGTTTGTAGTGATGGTGGTTGGGGAGTTTCTGGATTACGATGGAGGAAGTAGTACTCCATGATACTGTTCCAATACTGCTGTTACATTACCACTGTTTTTTTCTTCGAAGAAATGCAATAACTGGGGATGTTACAGATGGCTAACCCATTTCTTCTAGGACTGTCCAGTGTGAATGTTTGGGATGACTTACTGAAATGGTGAGTAGCTAAAATGCACTACCTGCCATTCCAAGCCTGTCACAGCACTGACCCAAAATTACAAGTGCCCAAAACTCTGCACCCCACTGCACAAAGTGCACTGCAGCAATAAGCCCCTCTGAGCAGAAACTAGCAGCATGTGCCCTTTTAAAGTCCGGCATGTCTGTAAAACCACACAGAACCCATTGCACTTCGGTAACATTGTCAACAAACTAGTATGTGCCCGAAGCAGCAGTGTAACACATTACATTACATCTTGATGTGGTGCTACAGATCACATACTAATAAGGAATGGTGCAGGCATGTCCATGATGTGGTGCTACAGGACACATGCCAACAAGGAATGGTGCAGACATGTCCATGATGCGGTGCTATAGGACATATACCAACAAGGAATGATGCAGGTATGTCCATGATGCGGTGCTACAGGACATATACCAACAAGGAATGGTGCAGGCATGTCCATGATGCAGTGCTACAGGACACATACCAACAAGGAATGGTGCAGGCATGTCCATGAATTGGTGCTACAGAACACATACTAATAAAGAATGATGCAGGTATGTCCGTGATGCAGTGCTACAGGACAAGTACCAACAAGGAATGGTGAAGGCATGTCCATGTTGTGGAGGTACAGGACACGTACCAACAAGGAATGGTGCAGGCATATCTATGAATTGGTGCTACAGAACACATACTAATAAGGAATGATGCAGGTATGTCTGTGATGCAGTGCTACAGGACACATACCAACAAGGATTGGTGCAGGCATGTCCATGATGCAGTGCTACAGAACACATACCAACAAGGAATGGTGCAGGTATGTCTGCGATGCGGTGCTACAGGAGACATACCAACAAGGAATGGTGCAGGTATGTCTGTGATGCAGTGCTACAGGAGACATAGCAACAAAGAGTGGTGCAGGTATGTCTGTGATGCGGTGCTACAGGACACATACCAACAAAGAATGGTGCAAGCATGTCCATGTTGTGGTTCTGCAGGACAGATACCAACAAGGAATGGTGCATGCATGTTCATGAATCGGTACTACAGAACACATAGTAACAAGGATTGGTGCAGGCATGTCCATGATGTGGTGCTACAGAACACATACCAACAAGGAATTGTGCAGGTATGTCTGTGATGCGGTGCTACAGGAGACATACTAACAAGGAATGGTGCAGGTATGTCTGTGATGCGGTGCTACAGGAGACATAGCAACAAAGAATGGTGCAGGTATGTCTGTGATGCGGTGCTACAGGACATATACCAACAAAGAATGGTGCAAGCATGTCCATGTTGTGGTTCTGCAGGACAGATACCAACAAGGAATGGTGCATGCATATTCATGAATCGGTACTACAGAACACATACTAACAAGAAGTGGTGCAGGCATGTCCATGATGTGGTGCTACAGAACACATATTAATAATGAATGGTGCAGCCATGTCAATGAATTGGTGCTACAGAATACGTACCAAGAAAGAATGGTGCAGGCATGTCCATGATGCGTTGCTACAGAACGCATACTAACAAGGAATGGTGCAGTTATAGGATCATAGGAAGTTATTAGGCTATTGGCCCTGAGGCCCTTACAGGCCTAGCCAAGAATTTTGCCCATGTTCCAACAAGTACGTGTCCCAAGAGTAATTAAGTTAGATCATTTATCGCAACTACAGAGCCATTAAGAAAACCATGCTTCTTAAACGGACATTTTAAGTGTGCCTTATGAGTTACAGATGGGTTGTTATGGAACACATACTAACCAAGAATGGTGCAGGCATGTCTGTGATGGGGTGCTACAGGACACATACCAACAAGGATTGGTGCAGGCATGTCCGTGGTGTGGTGCTACAGGACACACACTAAAAAGGAATGGTGCAGGCATGTCCATGATGCGATGCTACAGGACACATACTAACAAGGAATGGTGCAGTTGTAGGATCATAGGAAGTTACTAGGCTATTGGCCTTGAGGCCTTTACAAGCCTAGCCAAGAATATAGCCCATGTTCCAACAAATGTGTCCCAAGAGTAATTAGGTTAGATCACTTATCCCAGCTACACAGTTGTTAAGAAAACAATGCTTCTTAAACAGACATTTTAAATGTGCGTTATGAGTTACAGATGGGTTGTTATGGAACACATACTAACAAGGACTGGTGCAGGCATGTCCGTGATGTGGTGCTACAGGGCACATACTAACAAGGAATGGTGCAGGCATGTCAGTGATGTGGTGCTACAGGACACATACTAACAAAGAGTGGTCCAGGCCATGTCCATGATGTGGTTCTACAGGACACATACCAACATGGAATGGTGCAGACATGCCTATGATGCGCTGCTACAGGACATATACCAAAAAAGAATGGTACAAGTATGTCTATGATGTGGTGCTACAGGACACATGCCAGCAAGGAATGGTGCAGGTATATCCGTGATGAGGTGCTACAGGACACATACCAACAAGGAATAGTGCAGACATGTCCGTGATGTGGTGTTAGACAACACATACTAGCAAGGAATGGTGCATGCATGTGCATGAACTAACAGTGGATGCATGAAAAACCATCTCCAGGTGCAAACACGGAGTGTTGTAAGATGCTCTTAAGTTAAAATGTAAATTGATGCATGCACCTGTTGTAATCCACTGCCTACAAGCAAAGGGTAGTATTTGTTACAAGGCCCACTAACTTTACTCAGACACAACACAAGTACACTGTACGAGTGTCCCTGCATGAATGGCATTGTTCATGTCCTATAAGGAATCACCTGTAACGCAGGTGTACTGTGCTGTTACATGCTGAGGCATCAGAGTACTACCAGTGAATGCGTGTTGTGATGGGAGTGCCCAAATATGCTAAATAGTAAATTCATCAGACCAGAAAGCCGAGTCAGTGCATCGGGCTTAAATTAATTGTTTGCTGCAGTTGTGCAACAGCTGCACTTCAGTGGGCAGAAGCATAATGTTGTGATACAGGAAAAAGAATGCTGTGTAATGAGCGTGTGTCCGCATGCTGCTTTACAGTGATGATAGCGATGTGTCCAAGATATGGGCGGTCATAAAGCTGCGAAGCATAATGTTGTGATACAGGAAAAAGAATGGCTGTGTAATGAGCGTGTGTCCGCATGCTGCTTCACAGTGCTGATAGCGATGTGTCCGAGATATGGGCGGTCATATAGCTGCGAAGCATAATGTTGTGATACAGGAAAAAGAATGGCTGTGTAATGAGCGTGTGTCCGCATGCTGCTTTACAGTGCTGATAGCGATGTGTCCGAGATATGGGTGGTCGTAAAGTTGCTTTGGACAAAGCAAAAAGTATATTAAGGCATCATTGTAGATGAAACATGATTATGTACTTTCGGTGAGGTGCATTCCCATTCCCCCGCAGATGTGTAATAGTTTTTGGAGTACTTATGTTTGTATAACTAAACATCTGTTTAACTGGAACCATTGAGCTATTGTACACCAATCTTGTGCACGTTAAAAAGCTGACCGATAGTTCTTTTCACATTTCATTGAATTTAATCACATTCTCGGGCACATATCTCTATCATTGCGAATGTGTACTTTGGTTCCCACTGTTTCATGTTTTGCAGTTTTGTATCTGGGAATTCTAGTTTTTCTTCCATCTTTTCACTTGTTTAATGTACTGGCAGAGCTCTGTTACCTTTTCTAGACACGTCTTCATCTCTAATCTAACAATGGTCAACGTTCTGGACTTTTCTGTTTCGATATTGGCTTGATATCAGAGTGCTGCATTAAAGTTTTACTGTGTATATCTGTGTGCTGTTTTCTTTGCAGTGCATGAAGGGCCAGTCTCTGATCTTGCAAGCTGCAGCAGACAGCCTGAAACTTTATGATTATTAAAAGAATGCAGGGTGATCAGCAGTTTCATTTCTACAGGTGCAGCTGGAGTAGATTTTATCACAGTTTAGTATCACATAGGTAGTAATAAGTTATGCTATCTGTGGTGGCCCAAGATAGCCAGGGGTATTTTTATTCTGTTTATAGCACAAAATGCTCCTCAAAACAAATTTATTTCAGTCACAGGTAATTATTTTAACTTAACTGTTTTGTATCTCCTATGAGTAGAAAATACATTACCTTGAAAGTGTGATCTGCGTCTGGCCTCGATCCAGTTATAAATGAAGCAGTGGGCACTGTATTACTACCTTACTGCACCACCTATACTTTATATTTTGTTTGTACTCGATGCTTGCTATAATCTCTTTGTGCATTTTTCTATTGCTAAGTATGTTTCTAGAGTTTTTTGCCGCAGGCCTCCTCTGAAAACAAGTCTTTCATGATCCAGTTGAACCTTCACGGTAACCAAATGCAAATAAATGGCCTAAGTTTTCAAAGTTACTTCTTTTATTGCCTGTGTAGAATATGTATGTTTTTTGTCGGGCATATTTCCTCCTACATTTCAAAGACAGGGTGGAAATGTGTCCCCTTCCGTGACAAGAAGAGATGGGATTGAAACTCCTACCCGACCCATAGAGAAACAGGAAAATGTTGGATTAAATCTTCTACCTGACCCATGGAGAATCAGGAAGAGGTGGGATTAAAACTCCTACCTGATCCATGGAGAACCAGAAATGTGGGATTAAAAGTGCTTTGTGTGTTCCAAGATGTGGGGCATCCCCTACAGCCCTTTTTTAACAGTCAAGTGTTAAGCTGACTTGTCACTTTAAATTGCACATTACAGTGTGTGCTTGCATGCATGTGCACACGTGTGTGTGTACTTGGATATACATGCCAGTTAGTATGAGTGGTGCCCAATACTAGAATGTTGCCTCATTCATGATGTATCCTGATTTGTGCCTAGTGATTCCCTGACAGGCTGCTGCTTGCCTGACATCTGAAATGCATGATCTGGATCTAACATTGAGAATCCTCTTTGACCTGTGTGGTGACTTGCATTCATTCTTTGTATATGTCACAATTTCAGCAGTTTTTCTTGAAAGCTGCCATGCCTGCTTAGTGATACTGTATGTTGTGATTTCACATTCCGACTACAAAAGCGGGTCTAACCTTACCCTTTACCTGTTCTTTTCTACTGTTCACACAGTCCTGTTTTTTGATCCTGGTGAAAGTCCCAGTGTTTGAATCTGACCAAATTCGCAAAGTGCCCCATGTGACCATAATTTTTTCTCCCAAGATCTGCAGTCGCATTATTTGTACTACTTCAGTCAGAAAGACCATCTCTGCCAGTGCCACTCAAATGCAAGAAGAAAGTCCTGGCCTACGGAAGCATGAGAAGTTGTTTACATGAGGAGGGTCTCATATGCAGTCCCAGGTCTTGAGCAGAAAAGCATAATGTATGTTTATAGTTACCCTGATGGAGTGCGTCCATGATAGTGCCCAGTGCAGAAATATTTCCAAGATGTCAGTCAACAAGGCCACCTGGATCCGCTAGCCCAATTAGGGAAACACACACAGATCTCTGTCTTGTCAGACTTTACCACCATGGCCAACACTTTTTTTACCAGCAGATTTCTACTCAAAGTAAAATCGGGGGAACTCTTGCGAGGTTTCTAAAGCAGTGCCATGTGCTAAATGCTGAAGTCACCAATGCATGAACATGATGCAGAGTTATCTGTAACCAAATGTGCCATGTGCTAAATACTGAAGTCACCAATGCATGAACATGATGCAGAGTTATCATCTGTAACCAAACGTGCCATGTGCTAAATACTGAAGTCACCAATGCATGAACATGAATCATCTGTAACCAAATGTGCCATGTGCTAAATGCTGAAGTCACCAATATTTAGAATGGGATGGAATTCACCTCTCCCCCTTTAAATCCAGGAAGAGATGGAAGCTCTTGCCTGTTTTCCTAGTGCAAGACAGGCTCTACAGCCCTTGGCATTAATGGAATCAGTGTCCGTCTCAAGATCACTGCTGAGGCAGTTTGGTCTCTGATTCTCCCAGAGAAAAAGCTCGCTAAGGATTCATACCTAGCCACAAATTGCACCAAACTCATTCTCCCAGTAACTGTTTAAACCACAAAAGTACCAGTTAGAAGTCATTATTAATTCACCTCCTGTCTTTAAGGCTCCATCTCTACATAACCTCTCACTTGTACTTCCATTGTCATGGTAATACGCAGCATGTGTGCTGACTGGTTCATCTTGAATCACACCAAAATGTTAAGCACCAGTGAGAGTCTAAGACTTGTTCTATCCAGACTCTAGATTTTTAGCCTCGTCAAACATTTGTTACAGAGAGTGTCTGGACTTGTATCTTTCCAGACAAGATTTATCAGTTGCATTTAATCCCCAGCACAGGACCACCAGTCCTGAGCACCGATTTAAATACTTTATGTAAAATAATCTGCAAAATTTGTTTAGCATGCTTAATGGCTTATTCATAACATGTGCCAACTTTTGAAATATAACGTCTGTGCACACATTCTGCCAGGCAGGAATTCAGCTACTCCACTAGCTGGGCTCAATTCTGTCACTCGATCACAAAAGTAATCACATCTGCTCTGAGAGTTCAAAGTAATTAAGTGCGTCAGTCACTTTTTGTGGTTTCTTTTTTAATCTCAGATTTGAGAAGCCTTGACAGTCCTCCAGACTCCCATGTTTCTTCATGTAGCCCAGGTGATTTTATCTTTCTAAGGCGTTTTCTCGAAAAGAACATGTAACCACAGTTTCATCTTTCTTTTGTTTCTATTTCTCATTGACTTTAGCAGTTTTGGGACATTCATTACTTTTTCCTGGTTTCTCCACAAAATATTCCTTGCCCACACTTACTAATGTTAGAAGGAAGCCTTGCAAAACATACATGTTTGGCTGAACTGAAGTAAGCATTTGCATTCCTGTAGGGAAAACACCTTAAACAGCAGAAATGGTAACATATACAGAACTCTACATTGCCACTTTATAAGGGCTGCATCTACATCTTTAGCTGAAAAGTAGTCTTTGGGAAGTCATAATCCTTGCTACTGATCTATGATCCTATGTACAGTAGAGGATGGGAGAGTACTAGGCTATCAACCCAGAGGTCATAAGCCTAGCCATTTCATCCCAATGTCACTACAGCTGTGACGGGACTTGTTCCTTTTTTCCTTTTCATACCAAGTCACAAACTGCACCAAAATCATTCTCTGACAATTATAAGCTCTATCAGCAGCTGGTGACAATTGAAATATGGTATCCATGCAAAAAATGGCTTCTGAACTGCCAGTAATCCTTCAGAGAAACCAGACCCATGCATCATGAGCAATCCAGTCTTCTCGTTACAGCATTCTGCTCAATCTTAGACTGCACATCCTTTCCCTATCTTCCAAATTAACAAGCTTCTTTTCGATATGAAGAATTTGGCCACTTAATTTCACCACTGTCTTTTGCACTTATGCACATGCTACTTTAAAGGTAACATAATGTCATATTTGAAAGCTCATTGTAGTCCTAACTAGATGATATGAATTGCTTCACATATCAGTTCAGAAACCCAAACACTGATTTTTTTTTTTTTTTTGCCTTTCTACTTTCATGACGCGATTGGCGTCCAACTTCCAGAGCCTCATCAGTTATTTGCATTTGCTGTCCTCACTGTCAGAAAACAGGGCATAAGCCAACTGCCCTTTCACGTCTTTCTGGCTTTCAGCAAATACCTTCTTCACTTTCAGCCAAATTTGAGGATGTCATCTTGAGTACTTAATTCACTAGTGCAACTGAGCTCTTGGGTTTAAACTCCGAAATTTACTTTAAAAATAGCTGTGAGGCTTGCAGGAGAAAAGCTGCACAGCGATTATCATTCCCACTGTCTGTTTTACCTTGTCCTGGAGCACAGCATGGTGCCAGTTTCACCCTGAGAACAATCAGGAGAAGAACAAACTATCTCCAGGAGTTTGCTGCTCAAAAGAGGGCACACGTGGCTTCCTCCTGCTACATGTGCTAATGCCTCCAAGAGCCTGTCTCCAAAGCGAACTCACACCAGTTGGAGTTATGGGAGAAATGGAAGACCAAGGCCAGTCAGTTGAATTCAGCTACTGGTTTGCCTAGGCCCCAAGGTCTGAAGACTGCAAACACAGTGAGGCCATTTCACAGTTCCTAAAATTAGTTTGTTTATTCTGAGGCAGCTAACGTGACTACTCTACTGACCGTCATGCCTTCTGCTGTGTGCAACCCCCCCAGACTGAAGACACCAATATGCCTGCTTGATGCTAAGGCATCACAAAGGGCATTGCTGCCAGATGCTCACTTTATCTATGAGATGAGCATGAAGTCCCTTCAGTTTTAGTTAACAAGGAGGTTCCTGGAAGCCAAATTGAGGTCCCCTGCATTCTAAGACATCCAAAGCCATGCAGCCTGAGTCTCGAAGACTTAAAAACACCAGAGAACAAACCAGTACTTACCTAGGTAGAGAGGAGGCTCAGCCCCATATATTTACCAGACTTCTTTGCAGCACCTTTTCCAGTTGGCTCAGGACTTGATTTCTTTCCTTAAGTTTAAGCAGTTGGCATTCAAAAACCTTAGGTGCCTGTGGCTCCTTCTGAGAGAGAGAGAGTGTGTAAACTCCTGGAAGATTCTCACATGACAGGCTCGAAGGCAGGCAGTGTGGCCTTTTTGTCCAGTTCCCTTTTATACTTAACTATGAGTGTGACATGGAGGGTACTTTTTCCTCTGCTTCCCCACCAGAGGGTTTCTCTTTTACTAACACACTTAGTAAATTGAAGGAGGAATTCTCATGGGAGTCTGAGTAGTCAGAGGCCCTGCTCAAATACAGAGCTTTCATGAGCCTGCCTGAGCCCAGGGCACTTGCTTTTTCAAAACACATGGAAGATGTGTTTCTTAATGCACAAGAGATGCCAGATGCACCACCCCACCCCCGCTGACTGCATTTTAAACAGTCAGTGGTTCACGTAAATTCTTGTACAAGAACCCTTTGGCTGATTTAATAGTGGTGTCCCCGGATTCTACCAAACAATGCTCTGTGGCTGTGTCCAGGAACCCTGTTCCCAGTGACCAGGTGAGTAGAATATGCAACAGATTTGGGCATGGGATACACTTCTGCTACTCTGTCATTCAGAGTCATCTGTCAGACTCATTTGGTTACCTGCCTGCAAAACATGAGAATATGAGGGTAAAGTTTGAGGAGGGTAAAGATCTGAAGCAAGAAATGATTGAGTCATGTGACTGTTCAGCCTAGATTGGCAGGCTCTCCAAAAATATCCGGATATGGTGCTGTTGATGCAGCATGTGGGACAGCAACTACAGGGTCTATTATTTGGAGATCTGCTAAAAGAGGACTCTGCCTTTGTCAAACCACGTGAAGACGAGAGCTGCTTAATGCACCTTCAGATAAAGGCTTGCTCTAAAAACAGCAACCCAGGACCAGTGAGTCCTAATGGCTCTACAATACATTTACATGTTGCAGTTTCTAAACCCCAGACAAAGTGAAGTTACATTCCAGCTGTGTGAAAGGACCAACTATTCCTGAAGCCATGTCTGCAGAGATCTGCTAGACCAAGGGACCGTGGAGAAAGTGCCCAATATGGAAGAAACATAGACTTTTACTTTATCCCACAACATTTCTAGTCACTGTAGAAGTGAAGAATGCCCGTCTGCATATTCTCGTTATTTTTCTTGCACCCTGATGACGCCCTTAGCCAGATTGCACATAAGAATATTATAGTTTTACTGCAGAAGAAGTTAGCACCAGCCTTTAAGTCCATGTGGACAATGATTCCCCTTCCACTTTACATATAGTGGACAGGGCAGCTGCCCCATGATGTGGGAATGCCTTTTGGATTACCACAGCCTAGCCAGATCATGCTTATAGATTCTTCTGACCTAGTTTGGGGATATATGGAACCACTGAACGTACAAAGCACATAGAACCACAATATGAGGAAACATATGTGCATATATGATGGAAATTGTCTTTGATCTGGGCTCTAAGAGCATTCACACAGTTATTGAAACTGTTAAATCTGAAGTAGGATATTCATTTGTCTGCAACCTGTGGGTTATGGATCCGATATCGGATCCGAACCGGCATGGTTTTCCAGCTATGGATCCAAGCTCTCAGCTCCTCCCCTCACCCATAATGCCCTGCTCTACCCTCATGACCCCAGATCTCGTTTGCCGCGCTGGTGACTGGATTTGCATTCATAGCTCTCAGCTAAGTGGTGATTTATTACCTGTTAAAGCAGAAAATTTTAAGTTTTTTGTGTAATTCTGTGTGAAAGTTTAGGTTTCCCTTTCTGATTGTTTTAATTTGAGTTAAATTAAGTAATTTTTTTTCCCTCCCCTCGCTGTTGCGTAGAGTGTGTCTGTTGGGCCTGTGTGTCTTTTTGTTTTAAGTTACTTTTAGTAGCTTTTAGTAGCTTTATAGATTATGGCTGATCAGCCTAAATCTATTTTCTCCAAATGCTCCGAGTGTGGCCATAAGCTCTCACCGGCTGATGGCCACACTCGGTGTGTTAAGTGTCTCGGGGTTGAACACCTCACATCTGGTTGTTCCATTTGTGCAGGGTTCAACCCCAGGGCACTGAGGAGCGGAGGTCCAAGCTTGTCTTGGCGGGTCTTTACCGCCAGACTCGGCTCCGGCCTCCGCTCCTTCGGGAACAGCTGTGGCTACGGTTGTTCCCCCTGTGGCACCCCCTCCTGCTCCTGGGACTCGACCTCCCGCTTCTGGAGAGGAGAGGGATGCTAGTAAAAAGGACCGGAGGGAGAAGCACCACAAGCGGGCCGAGACCTCTGTTTCGCCCCGCCAGCCAAGCTGGCTTCTCCTCCGGCTCCGTCGGTTCGGTCTCCTCCTTCGGCTCCGGTCCCTGTGTGCTTTTCACCGGGTCCTGAGGAGGAGGAGACCCGATCTCCGTCGAGGCTATCGAGGAGGCACTCCAGGCCTACCTCGGTAGCCTCGTCGAGATCTACTCATAGCCTTTCTGATGCTGATCTGGACCGGATGATGAGAAGGTTCATCCAGGCCCAGATGCAGATGGGAGTGCTCTTGCCTCCCCTCGGGAGCTCAACACCCTTTTAAGCCTATTGCTCCTTCTCCGACCCGCTATCCGGGTTCGAGCAGCTGGAGCCGAGCAGCCGGAGCCGGGGGTGGGTCGGCGCCGATAGTACTTGGTACCGGATCCGACCCTGCCTCGAGTGCGTCGGACCCGACCTCTCGGAGCCTGGATCCGAGCCGGATCCGGGGATCAGTGCTCCTTCGGCGCCGTCTGTGTCGGAGCGCATTGTCGCCGGATCCGGCGCGGCGCCGGCTCCGTCCACTCTCGGATCCGAGGGGAGCCGATTGTCGGATCCTTTGGTCGAGGTCGGCTCCCTTCGGCTTTTGATGTAGTGGAGAGGGCTCTGTTGAGGGTCTCCGGACCCCGGCACTTGTTCCGGCTCCGTCCCGCTCCCTCTGCACTGGGCCAGGCTTCCACCATCCGGCCCCTGGGACAGCCCGCTTTCTGTGCCCCAAGTTGCTCCTATGGAGCAAATTGCCGCTGCGAGGACTCCTCTGACAGCCCCCAGAGGAGGTCCTCGCAAGCATACGCAAAAGGAGGCACATTGACTCCCGAGTCTCTCACAGAAGACACGGACTTGGAGGAAGGGAAGGCTCCCCACGGTCACCCCTCGAGGATGTCTCCTTTGGAGACATCATGGAAATGCTCCGTATAAGGGGGGGGTGGTCTGCCCCCAAGTCTTCCTCGGACGAGTCCGTGTTCTTGGAGGCATTTGAAACGGGCCCGTCTACCTCTTGGGTGTTCCCCCCTGCCGACCCCTGGTGGACCTTATTACCACCAGGGCGTGGAAGGAACCGGACACCGTGGAGCCAATTCCCAAAAGACCGGATAGGATCCTTAGTCCGCCATCCGACCGGGCCCATTGGAGTAAGGGGCCTCCGGTAGATGCCATGTTGACGGCGGCCACAAAGAGGGAACTGGCTCAGGAGAGTCCTCAGTCCACCCACCGAGCAAGGAGTCTCGGATGATGGACCGCTTGGGGAAGCGGATGTTCAGTTCGGCGACCTTCTCGGTAAGGGCGCTGAACTATTTGGCACATGTCATTAGGATGCAGCGAGATCTTATTAAGGAATACGCTGCATCCCCCCCCGAGTCCATTTCGGAGGAGGACAGAGTTCTGCACTCCACCCGTATGGCCACTCTTCGGTCAGTTACAAATACTTCTATGCGGCTACTCTCCCATGCAACGGAAGGCCGCTAGAGCTGCGGGACAGGACTGGTCACTAGACGCCAGGCCTGGCTCCGTCACCGATTTTTCTGAGCCCTTCAAAGCGTCGTTTGCGAACGCCCCCTTTGATGGTTCTGCTCTGTTTGGCAAGACCGTTCGCGAGACGTTGACCCAGAGCGAAAAGGACGGAAGACGCTGTCTGCCGTCGGAATCCGCTTCTCTGCACCCCAGAGGCCCTATTCTAGGAACCAAAAGGGTCAGAAGAAGATGTGGTTCCGGAAGTCGCAGCAGTCCCAGCCTGCTCCGGACAACCAGTCCTTCCGTGGCAGAGGAGGACAGGGAGGACGCCGCCCTAGAGGCAGAGGGGCTCCCAGAAACTTCGGGTCCAGGGAACCTTTCTCTGAACGGCCCGCGCAGCAACCCTGACGGGTTGCGTGACTGCTCTACTCTCGAGGCAGTCGGGGACGTTCGGGCACCTAGCGGCATGGGAATCCATAACATCGGACCGCTGGGTTCTCCAAATCATATCCAAGGGATATCGCATTCCTTTCCTTCACCTTCCAAAGTTGAAGTCCCTCCCAGACGTCCCACCCGGTCAACGGGAGGCCGCTTTGGCAGAAATTGGCCATCTGCTAAAGAAAAGAGCCATCCAGCCCGTTCCCCCAGACCAGATCGGATCAGGGTTCTACTCCAGATTCTTTTTAGTGCCAAAAAGACGGGGAACTAAGACCAATCCTAGACCTCTCTCTCTTGAATCTGGCAGTCCCCAAAGAAAAATTCAATGGTCACTCTGCAATCTATTCTCCCCTTCTGGGAGAAAATCACTGGATGTGCTCGATAGACCTCAAGGACGCGTACTACCACATCCTGATGGACAGGCGCTCCAGGAGGTTTCTCCGCTTCCGGCTGGGAGCCAGTCACTACCAGTTCGGGTCCTTCCCTTTGGTCTCACCACAGCCCCCAGGGTGTTCACCAAAGTATTAGCAGTGGTAGCGGCCCACCTGAGGCTTCAGGGGGTGCAGGTCTTTCCCTACCTGGACGACTGGCTTCTTACCCCCCCAACAAGGCATCTACTTCTATTGGCGAGTCTCCTTTCTCCATCTTGCTCCCTTTTGGGCATCACAATAAATACAAAGAAATCCAACCTGGCACACAGCTCTTAGATTTTATAGGGGCCAGGCTAGACACAAGGAGTTTACGAGCCTTCCTCACTGCGGACAGAGTTCTAAATCTGCAGCTCCAGGTGCGGGCCATTCTCCATTCAAGTTCTGTTCCAGCGGAGTTGGTCCTGAGGGCTCTAGGGTCCATGGCATCGGCTATAGCTCTTCTTCCTCTTGCCAGGCTCAATATGCGCATTCTACAGTGGACGCTCTTAGTACAGTGGTCATACCTTGCTCTCCCCATGCATCATCCCATAGCGATCAGCAAGGCTTGCAAGCGGTCCCTCTTGTGGTGGCTCCACTCCCGGATCTCCACAAAGGCCGCCCATTTTGTGCTTCTCCCTCTCGCCACGGTGACCACGGACGCCTCCCGCCTCGGGTGGGGGGGGCACTTTGTGGGCCGGACCGTCCAAGGCACGTGGAACGATTCAGAGACCTTACTGCATATCAATGTTCTAGAGATGAGAGCAGTGCTCTTAGCGTTGCTAGCACTTCAGGACTTTCTTCCCTTGGGAACAATTGCGATTCAATCGGACAACATGTCTGTTGACTGGTACATCAACAAGCAAGGGGAACAAGGTCTTACCCTCTTTGTCGAGGCCATGAGAGTTTGGGAATGGGCAATCTCCACCAATCGCTTTCTAATAGCAACGCACATTCCGGTCGGTCCAACATCCTAGCGGACAAGCTCAGTCGCACCATTCTGACCCCTTACGAGTGGTCTCTCAATTGTCAAGTAGCGGAACGCATATTCGCACGGTGGGGAACCCTTCATGCGATCTTTTGCTTCTCCCTCAAACACCAAGTGCGACAGTTTTTTCGCTCTAATACCTCCTCCCGGAGGTGCCCCAAGAGACGCTCTGGTGCATGCTTGGCCACCCGGTCTTCTGTATGCCTATCCACCCTTGCCTCTGATGCTCCAAGTTCTTCAGAAAGCTTCTCGGGTGGGTTGCAGAATGATTCTCATTGCTCCATTCTGGCCTCGACAGATCTGGTTCCCCTTCCTAAGGTCTCACTCGGTGAATCCTCCTTGGATTCTAGATCCCATTCCGGATCTGATATCCCATCCATCCTGCATTCCTCCTCCGAATCTGGACAACCTGAGGCTGACCGCTTGGCTGCTCCAGTTCCACTCTTGATAAGGACTCCCGGTATTTCATCACCGGTTAAGGCAATTTTGGTGGCAGCTCATAAACCATCCACTAGAAAGGTTTACCGAAGCAAGTGGAAACGTTTCTCTTTGTGGGCGGAGCGGCAAGGCCTGAATCCCTAAACGGTTCCTCTTCCTTTAGTGCTTGACTTTCTAACCTCTCTCTTTAACGATGGTGCCAGCAGTTCCACAGTCAAGGTACAACTGGCGGCAATTTCTCACTATCACATTGGCCATGACTCTAATCCTCTTATGTCAGCCAAATTGTGTAAAGTTTTTCTTAAAGGTACTTTTCTTCTCAGGCCCCCTATAAAACAAGCAGTTCCTCCTTGGGACCTTTCTCTGGTCCTACAGGCCTTGACCGCCCCTCCTTTCGAGCCAGCGGCTACGGTGGATCTCAAATTCTTGTCCTACAAGACAGCCTTTTTGGTAGCCATTACATCAGCCAAGAGAGTTTCTGAACTTCAAGCATTATCAGCTAAACCTCCTTACTTGGTATTTCATCCGGACCGTGTCTCCCTCAGGACCAACCCGTCCTTTCTTCCTAAAATCGCTTCTGAAGCAAACATCAATCAATCCATTAACCTCCCTGTTTTCTTCCCTAAATATGAAAACAAAGGTGAATATAAGCTACATTCACTAGATGTTCACAGGCAACTTAGATTTTATCTGAACAGGACAGCTGGTCATAGGCAATCCGACCAGCTGTTTATTTCCTTTGCAAAATTCAATTTGGGCAAGCCAATCTCTAAAGTTTCTCTGTCCCGCTGGATTTCACAGTGCATTTTATTGGCTTATCAAGCTTCAGGAAGGCCCGCTCTGTGGGTGTTCATGCCCATTCAACCCGGTCAGTATCTACCTCGGCAGCCTTCAAGGCTAGGATTCCTCTAGATGATATTTGTGCAGCAGCCACGTGGGCTTCATCTCATACGTTTATTTCCCACTATAAGTTGGATCTTGCATCTAGGGGTAGAGCATCCTTTGGCTCCCCGGTGCTCCGGAATATCCTTCCATGATGGCCGCCCAAGTTTCAGGTAGCTGGGGACTCTGTCCCACAGGTTGCAGACAAATGAATATCCTACTTCAGATTTAGAAGTTATGTACTCACCATAACGTTCCATCTGAGTAGGTGTATTCATTTGTCTGCAACCATCCCGCCCTCCTATCCCCCTGGCCTTTCAGTTTCCTGCATATTCTATGTTACCCTTTTTAGGGTTTTGTTGCTTTGGCAAACTCGATCTGAGGTCATGAGGGTAGAGCAGGGCATTATGGGTGAGGGGAGGAGCTGAGAGCTTGGATCCATAGCTGGAAAACCATGCCGGTTCGGATCCGATATCGGATCCATAACCCACAGGTTGCAGACAAATGAATACACCTACTCAGATGGAACGTTATGGTGAGTACATAACTTCTAATTCGTTTAAGGACCTGGGTATGGGGTAGATCTGGCTTTGAGCTTTTTCCATTCATATCAACCAATTGGTTAGTGGTAGTTACAGAACTATAGGCTGTATAAAAATAATTAGTTTAGGAAATCGGAAATGATGAAAATATTGTAAGTTATGTTTGACCCAAACTAGAGCATGGAATAACAATATGGAAAATGTGTAAGCAAGCATGTGTAAATTGGAAGGAATACAACAGAAATGTACAAAGGGCATCCATGGATGTGAACATTTTAAGTTGTTATGAAATACTAAAATGTCTAAATGTGTACAGTGTTTCATATAGATATTTAAGAGGAGACATTATTCAGGAATATAGGGCATTTAGATGCAACTACCTGTGGGAATGTTTGGGGTTATCAAAAGGTAGGGAAGAGTCATCAGACAACCTATATAGAAGACTGTATAGAAATGAGAGCTGTACTAATTATCTGAGAGAGTAGCTGATGATTACCAAATTATATTAAAGCAAGCACTAATTTAGATATTTTAAAGAACAATTTGAGTGCTCCATATGGGAATGTCTGTTTGGGTATATTGGCAGGCTAGAAGGGCATTATTGCCCATGCCTGAAATATTTGTGAATACGTGTCTGTGTGTGTCTGCGTGTGTGTGTAAACAGAAAAATCTTCATGGAGCTGAGCAGAGATTGGGGCGAGCCAGAAGCAGACCATTTTACATCCGCGCAGAACAGTCAGCTGAGAAAGTTCTGCTGCAGAATAGCAACTGCAGCTTGTCTGTAAGGTGGATTCCTTCTCCCTCAGATGGAGACGTCTTTTTCTGTACACTGTTCCTGCTATACCCCTGATCCCCATATTACTAAAGTTCAAGGAAAACAAGCCAAAAGTCATCTTGATTGCTCCCGTATGGCCCAGATAGCGATGGTTCTCCCTTCTGCTATGCTTAGCAAAGGAAAGACAAGGTTGTTAGCGCAGTGTGTGGACCTTCTCACTCAGAACAACGGGTCAGAATGTGCTTATGACAGGGGCTAGTAAAGCAAACATGAGAAAATCTTGCTTAGCAGAGTGGAAAAGATTCTCCCTCTGTTGCCTTTCTGCAGACTGAGATGCAAGCGCTATGCATGTGGAACTGGTTCTGGACCGTCTCTTAGACCTTTTCAAGACGGACTTCACATGCTACCACAAAAAGTCCATGCTTTACATAGCTTACACTGCTTTGCACTGAGCTCCCCATTGTGTAGTCAAGGTAATCGGTGAAAAACATTCTGAAATGGGGGTTGCATCTTAGTCCTCCAAAAATGAATCTTCACCTTAGGACTTGAGCTATGTTTTAGAAAAATATAACCTTAATTTCTTTTGAACCAGTGCCTTCAGCCTACCTTGCAGTTTTATCATGGAAGAGTCTGTTGTTGATTATTGCCTTTTATGCCAGATGGCTGTCAGAGTTGCAAGCATTGTATTTGCTGGTAATCGTTTTTGATTTTCCATGAGGACAGAGTATCCCTTTTCATCAGGCCCACTTTCAAGCCAAAAGTAAAGACCAAGGTGTCCCTTGAATCCAGCTGTCTGCTTTTCCCAAACCTCAAAACAAATGGAAAAACACCCTACGCTGTTTGGATGTGCGTAAGCAGCTTAGAGTTTATTTGGTCAGAACAAAATAATTTAGAAACACTGATCAGCTTTTTGTGTCCCTGGCTAGGACAGGGAAGGAAAAAAAGTTAATAATCAAACCCTTTTTAAACAGCTTGTGTGTTACGTGTTTTTACTGCTATTCTGCTTATGGCAGATCTTTCCTAAGTAATATCAAAGCCTTTTCCACCAGTGACTGTGCAGCCACCTCAGCATTCCTGAGTGGGTTTATAGGTATATACTAGACTAATGACCACTAGGGCCCTTATAAGTTTACCCATGTTACCCAAAAGTGTCCCTTTGTATCTTGAGGGTTTAAGAGGGGGTATGTTATTTGGGACATAGGTAAAGATTATTTGGATGGAGTATGTTAGTTTGGACATAATTTACTTTTGGCCTCCGTCCATCAGAGACATGGGGGACAGATCTGGGATGAATTTCTGATTTCGCATCCACTGATCAGGGGTATGCTTGAATAGGATTAGGAAAGGACTCTGCCTCACATGGATGGGGAGCGTATTCCGGAAAATGATAATCATCAGAGAGACATACCTGTCTTGTCAACATGTCCTATTTGTCATGCAAGAAAAATGTACATCCTTAGATCTAGTAGTTCTGATGCTATTTGTTTTGTGAATGTGCAAAACATCCATCAGAGCTGGATCCAAAGATGCCTTGTACACCTAGCATAGATTGCCTCTCAGTAATGGAGATGAAGCTTTAAGGTGATCTGCATATGGCAATGTGTTTTATGCCCTGGTTTCTTTTTTTTTTTTTTGGTAGGGAACCTTTGCAAGCATTCCAGTTATTGCATATGTTTGTTCAGGTACATGCCAGGGGGTCATTATACTCCATGATGAGCCTGATGAGGTCCAAGTAAAATGGCACTTTGACCTTCCTGCATTGCTCTTACTTATAAGTTGTGCTACATAAAATGATTTTCTTAGCTACCTTGGTGATGTGTTGACCAAAGGCCATTGTACTCTGTACAGTTGTTCCCAGATCCCTGACTCCAGCGTCAACTCTTGGGGGTGACTTATCAATGGTATAATTTCCCTGGGTGACTGATTTTCCAAAAGGTACTGTAATGTATTTCTTGGCATTGAGTTTTAACCCATGACTTTAGCACCAGTTGTTGGTCTGTGTTAGTCCCTCTTGCAAGAGTTTAGTGTCATGGGGGGGGCTACAATAGCTCCTCATTTGTAGTCTTCTGCAAACTTGGCTAGCCAGAGTCCCTTGACATTAGGCTGGGGGAGTCTGGGGTAAAGTTTGAGCTGAATTTCTCAGCCAGCAGGATGGCTGTGTCCCTCTGCTCATTGAAAATGGTACCATTGACTACCAGTTTAGCACACTGCTATGTGCTGCCTTTGAGGTTTTGGACATAGCTGTAGAAGGTCTCTTGGTTGCCTTTTGCCTGGTAAAGCCTTATTTAGGTTTATGCAAATGTTTGTATACGTTTTGCTCCTTTTTGAAGTTTCTTATATATGTTCCACCTTAGTTACTGACCCATGTTATGCATTTTTGTTAACACTAATCTCTTAACAGTCACTGCATGTATGGAATTATTCTTGGTATTCTGTTTAGTGTACTTTGAGGGTTACATTTGTCAGGCCATGGCTGAAGTTGCACCTAGTAGATTACTCAGTTGCCATCACGTAGTTACCTGGCAATCTCCTTTGTCAGCGTGTGTCATAGCTTAAGGGCTAGGAATCTTGGGGGAGCTTGGGGCTGGGTGCAGCAGACCTGATTCAACCTTTTTGGCTATTCCTAGGGATTTGTGGGATCCAAGCTCTGGAAGCTTACAGACACCTAATACCTACAACCAGACACACAGCTACAGTATTCTTTAACTTGTATCAATGAAAGATTTTGTGTTTGTATTCTTATAAGAACATGTCCTGCCTTGCACTATTTCATTTTCGTTCTTGTAAAAGACTGTGGTTAATGGTAGGTGTATTTGTGTATATAGAACAACATGGGGCTCACATAAAAAGCATAGTTTTATGTGGGGTGTACATTTTACATCCCTGGTAACAACTGTAGCTGTGGTGGAAAGTGGCAACATGACTTTACTGATTCTAGAGCATCAAATGGTGCACCAACGAGGAGGGTCTAAGGATGTAGCAACCAGGTGGTCTGAAGAGATTAGCTTGCAGTGACTAAATCTGCTGTATAAAGCAAGCAAGTGTATGTCATCAGCTGTGCATCTCTTAATATTTTAGCTAAAAAATAAGTAATTTGTTTTTTGTGATATGCCTGACTGTTTCTGTCTTTCTTTTCCACAGCTATTATTGCAGTTGGAGGTAACTCCGCTGGTCAGGCCTGTGTGTTTCCATTTTTATTCATGGAAAAGGAGTATATGGAATGTACCACTGATGGCAGGTTAGATGGTCGGCTTTGGTGTGCCACGACCTACGACTACCAGAAAGACCAAAAATGGGGTTTCTGTGAAAGTGAGTAGAGATGCACCACTCACTGTATTTACTGAATAAGTTGTGTGTAGTTTATTCTACATGAAACACATTAACAAACTGTGCAGTTTTTGTACATGAAACATGTTTATGAACTGTGCATTTTTTTGTACTTGAAACATTTTTACAAATTGTGCTGTTCTTTGCACATGAAGCTTGTTTACGAACTCTGCAGTTTTTTTTTTGTAAATGAAACGTTTTTGGGTATCCCAGCCAAATTATTTTGAGGACCTTGTAAAATTTAGTGATTGAGGCAGGAGATTTAATAAATAACACACCAAGACAGTATTTTTTCTCTCATAGCATGTCTACTTTTATTTCAGTTTTGAAATTTTTTTACAAGGTTGTTGAAAAATGACAACTTATTATGTTCTTCATTGGCCAAGCTGGTTCTCCTCATGCAGCTTAAACATGCTATTACTTTCAAGATTGTTGTAGGAGTATCTTTTAAATTAGGAATAATTGTCAGATAATCCCAGAGGCATTCTTTTGATCAAGTAACTGTTTCACTCGATTGTTGTAGTGTTTGCATAGTTCTGTGTAAAATCTAATGCTGCTCTATTTGTTTGCACTAGAATTTGTATTGTTTATATTTTACCTAATTGCTGGGATTTGAGTGGAAAGGGTCCAAGGACCAGTTTACTTCTTCAGTTGAATTCTCTGGAGCTTCATTGTACCGCATAGCATGTAAATCATTGTGTTTAGCTCACTGGTAATTTAAGGTGTGTACCACATATGTAACACTCCCAGTTTTGAAGTCATAAATACACTCATGCATACGCGCACACACACACACACTCACACACACACACGTGTGTGTGTGTGTGTGTGTATATATATATATATATATATATATATATATATATATATATATGTATATAATGTATGTGTGTGTAAAACTATGTATGCCATAAACAGTTTACATCAACAGTAAATGTTAACTTGTTGTCAAGATGTTTTCCTAAATACAACTTGTCCACTTCTTAGAATTATTTTATACTTGAAACAGCATATCTGTTTTTTTTCAGGGGTCTTTTAATATCTAGAGAATGTAGCAGGGCTGTTTAGACTAGCCATCTGGTCCTGGCTTTTAGAGAAGTTCTCCCTTCATTTGGAAACTTCTTCAAGAGATTCTATCCACAGTTCGTGAGCATCTGTCTTCACTGCAACTGTTCCCTTGTAAAAGGGATGGTTGTGGCGCTTCTTATGGGTCAGTTTCTTGTAATATTCTACTTTAACCATATGCATTATAAATGTGTATACTTTCCCAAGAATATGAGAAATAAAGATTTTTATGTTGTCAACTTTCGTGGTGTTAAATGGTTTGCTTATCTTGCACATTGAGAAGAGTGAGATGGAACAAGGTCATCGTCCAACCTCCAAAGCTTTGTCCTTGATGTGTTTCTGGTCACAATATTCATTAGTGGTATGGCCATCTGTTTCGGTAAGTTACAGTTCATACTGATGTCTGTACTGTCTTCCTGTCTGATTCTACTCCTTCTCCTATAGGCACTAAACTGCACAGCAGCTTTCAATCTTAACAGCTCTATCTTAATGTTATATCTCCACCTTAATAATAAAACCAAATGTATACTGTTTTCTTCCAGGTATAATCAGACCTGTCACTGTGACTTGCCCAAAACTGATTAAGCTTAAAATCCTTCATTAACTGTCTCTGTTCACAGATCTGCCTCTGATAGCACACTACACAGAGCTGCTGGGATACAAGATTAAATTTGATAAACGTCTCAGACCTTATTACAAAATCAGACCGGAAACTGGAAGATTACATCAAGTAAAACCTTTCCTCCCTCAAGCATTGCATCATAACTACTAGTGCAGAAGTTCTTCCCAGTGTGGTGTATTATGGGTACCTTCTTATGCCTTTGTCAGGCCTGTAAGAGAGCTGCTTATTTAGCTGCTTGCCTTCATGGTCAAAGCCATCACTGTCACTACACTTCGGAAATTACTTTGCATTCCTCATCAATATTGGTAACTGCGATATCACTGAAAGAATCTCTAGATCTGGTATGAGGAGGTTCATCCATGTTAACTGCACAATTGATGCTGTTCAAGTATTAAGAAGCTAATCTTTTGACACTTTCAGTCCCCTTTTACCCAAAGTGCTTCACATGAATACCTTGACTTCCAGTCCCCTCTTTACGCATAGTGCTTCACATGAATACCTTGACCTCCAGTCCCCTTTTACCCATAGTGCTTCACATGAATACCTTGACCTCCAGTCCCCTTTTACCCATAGTGCTTCACATGAATACCTTGACCTCCAGTCCCCTCTTTATCCATAGTGCTTCACATGAATACCTTGACCTCCAGATTTTTTTAGCTGCTCTGTAAGGCTGCTACTTTGGGGAAATCTTCCCAGGCTTATGTTTGCGGTAATTTTTTTATTCTTTTATCCTTTCATGTTCATTATTGCTACTGTATGCCTTTTCCATCTTCAAATTTGTGGCTTGGGTCAGATAGTTGCCCTTTAGCTCTTTTAGTTTTATTTCCAACAAGGCAGTTTTCCTTCCTTGTCCAGGCTTTTAGATATTTTCACTAGCTCATCTTTACAGTTAGTGTTTTATGGTTGCTGTGAGAACATTTTGTGTGCTGGTACTTTGCTTTTTGTTCCATTTTTGAACGTTTTGTTTGATAAGTGTTAATTATAACGAATAGCAAGGCTTTTAGAAAGTGTATGCATATATGTCAATAAAATACTACTACAGTGCATGGCTTAGTGGGACAGAGAGTTCTTACTGCAACCCAGACAATGGGGGATCAGGTAGCAGTCTGGCACAGGAGGAAGCGGGTAAAGGAGAGGGAGGAGTGGAGAGGTGTAGCTCACTTACCTCTCCTGGCTGGAATGGGGGGTTGCATGCACTTGGTGGAATCTCTGTGGTGAGGACCTGACAGACCATCACTTATTCTGTGAGGAGAAGGATAGGGCCACTTGTAGGGAGTGCTCTTTGGGAAAGTTAGTTAACATCTTCTGTGGGTGCATGCCTCTTCCTGGCACATAGATGAGTGTGCATATGTTGGGACTTGGAGAAAATGATAAAAATGCAAATGGCCACTGATTTGTGTCTGAAAGATGCCCTCTTACAGTCAGCCATCATCCCAGTGAAGGGGAACAAATAAGCCGATTATCATCAGGGTCCTATTAGTTGCCAAGACAGTAGGAGTAAAAACTTTTAAAATTAAATTAATTAATAAAATAAAATATTGACACAGGTAAACACCATCTTCATTTGTACTGTTTATGAGAAGCATGTATTCATTCTGTGTGATACTTGCAAAAGATTTCACACACAACTATGAGGAACAGAAGAAATAAGTTAATTTTGTTTAAATAAGAAAAATGCTCAAGTATGTCCCTGGTGACGTTTGGTTCCAAAGACTTCTTCAGAATTAACTCTGAAAATCTAAAACCTTTTATAAAACTTCCGTCTCGGTCTCCTTGGTGTAACATGAAGCAAAAATGTAAGGCTGCAAATTACAGGCAAATCTCTCCAGGTCCTTATCCTGAAAGCCTGAAGTTGATTATAATAATGCTTCTGATAAAGCTGTTGTTATTGAGCGGTGTCTTAGCAAGCATATTACATTTCCAAGCCTAATGTAGTTAGTGAATGAGAAGGGGTCTCCCATTATGGACTTTATATTGAGCGGTGTCTTAGCAAGCATATTACATTTCCAAGCCTAATGTAGTTAGTGAATGAGAAGGGGTCTCCCATTATGGACTTTATATTGAGCGGTGTCTTAGCAAGCATATTACATTTCCATGCCTAATGTAGTTAATGAATGAGGAGGGGTCTTCCGTTATGGACTTTATTCACTACTTTCAGCAAACTTGAGATTTTTTCCATCACTCGCCATCAGAGCCCAACAGAAGATGTCAGCTGCCTCCATCCCCCCGATTTTTAGGGTGGATAGAGGCCTGACTTTAGCCTTGCCTGTTTCTGCAATATCCATCTCTACTAGTTCCTTTGATCCTAGTACTGGTCCTAAGGACGAAGATATGCATGGGTTGACATCAGGAGACATTTTAGCATTGATTGTGAACTTTATCTCAAGCCAACAGCCCTTGACATTGAGAGCTCTGTTGGCCTTTATCTGAAGTTGTTCTCATGGTGTTACTGATGTTTACCATGATCTCTGAAGTTGTTCTCATGGTGTTACTGATATTTACCATGATGTCGGTGGTCAGATTTGTGGGGTTTAGCTCGATGCAGGTGTTGTCAGCAGTGGTACTATTCATGATGGGGTTGGCCTTCAGACCTCTGAAGTGAAGATCTCCATATTGGGCCTTAGGTCTATAAGTTTGTTGGTCCTGATTGTGGAGGTCAGTCATTAAGGATCAGGTTTTGTGCCAAGTCTGTTGATGCCAACTTGCAGGAGGTGGGTTTTTATCAGTTTGTGGACAGTGCCCTATACCTAGAGTGCTGCATTGACACAGACATAGACACCACCATTGCAGATGGTTCTACATTCGCCATCCTTATCCTTGGCACCTGTTTCCATGGCATCGACCTTGACCAAGTTTACAGATGTCTGTCTGAGCCTGCAGTTGTCCAGCTTGTTAAGACAGTAAGATGCATGTATCTATTTGGGTTACCTCATCATCTCTAGTCTCTATTATAACAGTGAACGCTTAAAAGAGTGAATGCTGTATAATCAACCCTAAAATATCGAAATGGCAAAATGCCGAACACATGGAACACAGATTTTTTTTTTTCCCAGGGAGAAAAATCACTGCTTCATTAAAAAAAAAAAAAAAAAAAACACAAAATAAAGTGGGGGCTTTGCCCATCACACCCCCAGATGTGGGGAACTGTGCCCCCCACTCACCTCCTACTTAAATATGCCAACTCTGAGATCGCACCACAGTGGGGGAAATGGCAAAGTCCCGAAAATGGCCCAGTGTTTTTTTTTCCCTGGGGAAAAAAAATCGCTGTTCCATGCATTTGGGATTTTGCTGTTTCGAATAAAAAGGTTTGATTAAACAGCGTCCGCTATTTTAAGTGTTCACCGATTTAATAGGGAACCATCATCTCTGGAACCATCATTTCAGATGCATGGTAGGAATTGCTTGCAAGAGAAAGCACATCCACTGTGTTGCAGAATCTCATGCCCCAGGTATTGATGTTGAAGAGCACTCAGACACACCCCACATGGCCCAAGTTTGGAGGAGTTTTTCAAATGATGATACTCTGGTACCTGCTTTGCTGAAGACACTGTAGGTAAGCATTCCAGAACTTACAAAATGTTCCTTGTTTTTTTCTCCAGCAGATGCAGTGGAGAAACTGGTGAATGAAGACAGCACCGGGTAACCCTGATATAGTGGCAGTTGTCCTAAGGTGATCAGAGAAAGATTCTTCGGCCTCCCAAAGACTGGTATTGTTTGACAAACCCCCCCCCCCCCTTCTGGTGCAGCTGCATTTGTCTGTAGAGCCTTGCTGTTTGCTTCCTTTGCTAATGAATCTAGAATCATGAACAGGCTGAGGAAGGTTTTCATCTTCTTTTTTTCTTTTTGAGCACAATGTACTGTTTTTCTGATATTGATTAAATTACAGGGGCACTAGTTTACAAGGTGAATTAGTCACCTGACAGTTTGTCAGGTGAACAGCTAAAACAGAGATCCCAGTCACAGATGGTAGCTGGGTTACCCATTTCCAACTTTAGAATGGGGGAAGTGTTCAACTTGGTTGAGGGCCTGACTCTGAAGTGGACACTGGTGGTGCAAAAAAACTCCCACCTGGTTGCCTTTGACAAATTTTACTAAAGATGCAAAGTCAACTTTTATAAATCCCCTGTTATGACTCCACACTTTCCAAACCAAGTGTTTAAGATGTACCCAATCATTAAGAACTTGGAAAGGAAAGATGCATTTTGGCTCTTGGTACGAAAATTAGGACCTTGTATCACCTCTTTTTATAACATAATGGACCCTGTATTAACTCTGGGTTCGGTGTGACCACCAGCAGCAAAATCAAAGGTCTCAAAGGAATCAAAAATACCATGATAACTTTCAGAATGGTTGAATGCCCAGAGTTAGGATAACTTTCAGAATGGTTGAATGCCCGAAGTTAGGATAACTTTCAGAAGAGTTGAATGCCTGGAGTTAGGATAACTTTCAGAAGGGTTGAATGCCTGGAGTTAGGATAACTTTCAGAAGGGTTGAATGCCTGGAGTTAGGATAACTTTCATAAAGGTTGAATGCCCAGAGTTAAGATAACTTTCAGAAGGTTTGAATGCCCAGAGTTAGGGTAACTTTCAGAAGGGATAAATGCCCAGAGTTAGGACTAATTTGCAACAGCTAGGGAGCTATAATCCTCCCTTTGGGGACAACAAAACCCCTAAGATCTTACCTGACTTTCCTACTGTGTAGGCAGGTGGGGAGTTGTCTTGCCCTCCACTTGCAAGCTTGACTGACCATCATGCAGGACAAATTGATAACAAACAGTAATGTATAGAGTTACGCTTTCTCCTTTCACACTCCTCCCCAGCCACTGTATTCCCTTGCCAGACATCTTACCCTGTCAAAAACAGGTAGGAAGAAAAGGACGTAACCTTTTGCAAAAAAGAGCTATCCAATAAGTTACTCCAGACCAGAGAAGATTAGGTTGTTTCCACAGGTTCTTTTTGTTTCCCTTCGCATACACACTTTTATAAGAGAGTATTAGTTAGACTACAGTGTAATCAGTCCTTTGGACTTTTTCTTCATTAAGATTTTCAGAAAGCGCAAGGATCACCTCAGATGGTGGAGCTCCAAATCCAGTATATGTTTGGACAGACCCTTCCAAGCCCCCTACCCCAACTGTGGTGGCCAGCACTGATGCTTCTATTTTAGGGTTGGGAGGGCATTGTCAGGACCAAAGCATCCAAGAGACATAGATATAGATTTCTCCCCTCTCTCTCTAGGTGTTGTTGCCATCCACTGTGATAAACGTGGCTGTGGTGTGGTGCTTGAACAAACGAGGAAGACCTTGTACCCATCCCCTTTGCTGGAAGACTATGAGAGTGTGGTAGAGTGAGCCTTTGCAAACATTTGCGATCTCATTACAAATTGTATCTCTGGACAAACCTGCTGATGTCTCACAAATGGTGCATCATACTGGAACCTTTTTACATCCCCAGTCATCCCATTTCCAAATGCATTCACTTTTTTCCCTTTTTCCATCCTTGGGAAGACATTCCAGAGATGCATGGGTCCAGATGTGGCCTTGGAGTTTCTTTAATACCCCCCCATTTCCCTTTTATTGATTGCTGAAGAAAGACAACTTGCATAAGACAGATGTGATGTCCTTGTGATACCTTAATTTTAGCACTGTCAAGTGTTCTTTCCCCTACTGTAGCCATACCATCTAGACAAGCCCCTCCACCTGAGACCAACCAGGAGGCTATAACTGCATCTGTCTAGCAAAATCTACCCAGACCTTCACTCCCTGTGCTTAACTGCTTGGCTTTTCCATTCTGATGATAGTCATGAACCCTTTGTACCCCGAAAGGGTGGTCTATAGTCATGAACCCTTTGTACACATGAAGAGTGGTCTACAGTTATGAACCCTTTCTACCTAGAAATGGTGGTCTATAGTCATGAACCCTTTGTACCCAGGAAGGGTGGTCTACAGTTATGAACCCTTTGTACCTAGAAATGGTTGAATAGTTACTTCTGCTCAGGGAAGTCAGTACAAGGAAAGCTTAAAATAAATGGACTTGCTTTTCTGTTTGGGGTAGCTGAAGGTTTTAGATTCTTTCACTGCTCTGGTTTCACCAATTTTAAAATACTTATATCATTTTTTTGACTCTGGTCCGAGTTACTCTTCTCTTTAGGTACATCTCTCACCCATTTCTAAATTTCAGCTCCTTGTCTCTATCATCTTCAGAAATCTGCAAAACTTTCCTCAGAAGCACCTTTCCTCTTTGCCTATCTGTTAAAGATTGGATTCCTCTTTCAGAATTATACTTTGTGCTGTTACGCTTGATAACTTTTGAGCCCACTGCTCCTAATAATCTCATATTTAGTTCTTGGAAGGTATTCCTTCTGGTAGCTTTACTACTACAATTCAAATCTCTGCTCTACAGGCGTTATCTGTTCATTGTCCATGTCTAGTGTTCGATAGTAGTGTGTCCATGATAGCAAAACCATTCCTTATACCTGTGTTTGCAATCAGGTGACTTAATTTGTTATTTTTTCCAAGTTAGGCCAAGAATAAATAATAATGTGTTGCACTAGAATGAAGTCCATGGGCAGCTCAAGTTTTATGTGGTGAGAACTAAAGCAATGTGTACTCTGTGCTATTTGTATCGTATTTAGCTAACATTTTGGGATTTAATGTCAGAGCGAACTCTTTCAAAATGAATTTCAGACTGCATTAGATTTTGTTTTGATAATCACAATGCAGCCTTAATAATTAAGCCCAGGGCCCACTCTGTTAGGGCCATGGCCGCCTCCCATGCTTTAGTTAAGAATGCTTTTCTGAATGATATTTTAGTGGCTACATTGGTATCTCTCATTTACAAGATAATGATCTGCAGGTCCGTGTCTTCCGTTGGTCCACCATAAATTGTAACCTTCTTTAATGAGAATCCCCCAAGAAGTTAGCCTTGGACTCCATTTTATAGGTAATGAGGATGGCACAGCATGTGTTCATCAGATTGATCACTGCTGGAGTAGCCGTAGCTATATGGGTTATATCCTGCATACAGTGTAACAGCTGGCCAGCTTCTGAAGCTTCAGTGTCCCAAACTGTTAGGTCGATCTGAGCTGACTAAAAATACAGGTTTGGGTATTGTCACTCGTCTGTCTCTAACATAGATGATAAGCAAGCGGGGTAGTTTGTTTAGATGCTTTATTACATAGAAACACATGGATGAATAGCAGCATCATAAAGTGTAAACACACTGATTAACGGACCTTGCATGCATACATGCTTACATCTCAACAGCTGACTACAAAATGGCAGTCAGGCGTGCACGTGCTCAGTATTTACACACTTGTACAAGCCTTAGTTAGCTTCTTAAAGGTACACACACACACACACACACACACACACACACACACACACACACACACACACACACACACACACACACACAGATCTACCTCCTCCCTCTTAAAAAGATTGCCCTTAGTAGAAATAACATTGGAGTTAGACATGCATTATTATAGACATCAGAAACGAACACAGTGTTCATGACCAAGCTGCTGAGTATCTATTACATGGTCTGGAGATATAACTGGATCTTGTAACATAACATTCTGAACTGAATTTATCTACAGGGACAGCTTCTGTGAACAGTTCGCATCAGGATCTTCTGGATTCATCACAGGAATGGTAATATTCTCTGGAACGTCCTCTGGAACTGGAACACTGGACAACTTACCCTGAGATAGAGTCTTTCTCACAGGCTATGTGCTGTGGTGTAGGCTTGGACACTGGTATCAAATGTTTTTGATTCTGGCTAAACTCTGCTCCTTGTGATTCCACAATGTACGATCTTGGCTCTGGCAAATATTCTTCATGACCCCAATCGGATCATAACCTCTGGACGTTTGCATCCTTACCATTTCTTCTCGTAATGGCTTGAGCATTTTCTGGTCTTATCATAGTAGGTCTTCTGGGTTAAGCACTTCTTCTACAGATTGGTTTTCAGACCTCTTGTTCTTGACACATGGAACCTACAATTGTCTACTGATTGGTAATGTGGTTCTGGTTTGTCTCGACAGAAGTCTCTGGGCAGATGAACCAAGATGTTTATCATGAGGAATATTTCTGAGATTCAGGAAAACATCACTATTATCTCGTTTTGACTTCACTAGTAACTGTTTTGCACTTTGAACTGCACATTCTGCTAAACCATTTGACTGCAGATTCTCAAGGCAACTCATGACATGAGTAAAGTCCCATTCTCTGACAAATCTTTTGAACTGTTGGCTTGTAAACTGCGTGCCATTGTCAGAAATTACTTTGTGCGGACTACTACCATGGACTGCAGAATGACCCTTCATGTTGGTAGTGACAGTACTGGATGCTAGGTTGGGAAGTAGGTCAGTCTTGAACCAATTGGTGTAAAAGTCTACTAAACCCAAATAATATTGGCCATTCCAATGTTGACCATTCCACTCGAAAATGTCGGTGGCTCCTGTCATCCAAGGTAGTTTAGGAATCTGGTTTAGCTGAAGTGGTTCCTTCTGTTGATGTGGCTTTGTATTATTACACACCGAACAAGATGAAAGTGCTGTCTCAATATTTTGTGACATAGAAATCCAAAATACTAGTCCTCTCACCCTTCACTTGGTAGAGTCGGTTCCTGGGTGACCACGATGCAAGATAGTAATGTACTCTTGTTGCAAGGACTTTGGAACAATTACTTTTGGACCTTTCATAGTGATACCACTGTTGGACAAAATCTCATCTCTGTATGGAAAGTAACGTTGCACTTCTTGAGGTAAACTGGATTGTTTTGACAGCCATCCTTGATTGATAAAGTGGTTGACCCTTTGTAAAACTGGATCTCTGGCTGTATGATCTCTCGGCTCAAGATGCTTGAAAGAAAAATGTTGTACTTCCATGACTTCAAAATCAAGATTCTCTTTCTCGTGCTGTTTCTGTGGTATTTCTGGATAATGTATCAGCAAGGTAAAGAAGTTTGCCTTTCTTGTAGACAAGAGTAAAGTTATACTTTTGCGATGTCAGCATCATGCATTGCAATCTGGCTGGAGCTGAATGCATAGGCTTTCTCAAGATAGGGACTAGAAGTTGGTCGTCTATTTCGATCTGGATAGCTCTACCATAAACATAATCATGGAACTTTGAACATGCAAACACAATTGCCAAAACCTTTTTCTCGATCTGGGCATACTGCTGTTCAGTTTGGGTAAGTGTTCTCGATGCATAGGCAACAGGTTGATCCTCTTGTAGAATGACTGCACCAAGACCAAATTTTGAACGATCACATGAAAGAGTAACTGGCTTGTGAACATCCATAGTAACTGAGAGTTGGTGGACTGGCAATTCGCTGTTTCAGGACATCTAGATGCTCTTTGATGTTGCTCTAACCAAGACCAGGATACATCTTTATGTGTAAGCTGTCTGAGCAGTGCTGAAAGTTGGCTCAAGTCTGGAATGAACGTGCCTAGATGGTTAACAATGTTAAGAAAATGTTACAAGGCTTAAACATTGTTGTCTGGAGCTAGCATCTCAAGAATGGCTGTTTGTTTGAAAGGGTCTGGTCGTAGGCCTGAACTAGTAAATAAATGACCAACATATGTAATCTGTTGTATTTCTGTGGATTGAACTTAAGGTTCACTTAACATCCTCTTTCCAGACCATTTCTGAGGTTTCTGTCATGCTCAGTTTCACTGTTACCTCCTACTAGTATGTCGTCTACTGTAATATCACAAGGATACCCGTAAAATGTTGCCCCATTGCATGTTGAAAGACTTCACTTGCAGAATTTATCCCAAAGGGCATTCTCAGAAATCTGTACCTTCCAAATGGAGTACTGAACGTAGTTAGCAATGAAGATTTTTTTGTCAAGCTGAATTTGCCAAAATGAATTCTCTGCATCTAAGACAGAAACAGTGGCATTTAACATCAGTGCTGCGAGTTGTTTGACTGTGCGCATTGGATGATGAGATCTTTTTAGTGCTTTGTTCAAATCTCATGGATCAATACATATTCTGATGGTCCTCTAAGCCTTTCTTTTGAGCTACCACCATGGAAGATACCCATTCAGTTGGAACATCAACTTGACAAATCATACCTTGTCACACCATTTTATCTAACTCTGCTTTGACTCTGTCCGGCATGGCTATTGGAACTTTTCAAGCTGGCCTGATAACTGGACTGACATCTGAGTCTAACTTCATGGAGTACACAACTGGAAGCTTCCCTAGTTTGTCTTCGAAAAGATGAGCATAGGTAGAAAAAATATACAGCGCAAAATTAGAGTAGTGGTCTTGCAAGCTAACTTGGTGGACTTCCTTATTAAATGAAAGGCTCAATTTCAAACTTTCTCTGAGCCCTGATAATGAATGGACGTGCCTCTTGACCACATAAAATAAGTCATAACATCTTCCAACAGAGTCGCATCAAAGCACTACTGAGCCTTCAGTCTGAATTTCTTCTCCACCATAAGCAACAAGCTTCGCACTCTTTACCAAATCAAGCCTTTCACCATGAGACACTCTCTAGCAAATGTTTCTGCTGACATAGCATTGCACTTGGAACCTGTCAGCTTTAAGTTCTATGGGTTTTCCATTTTTCGAACAGTATAAAATACTTTATTCTTTGCCTTTAATTCTACTGCATTGACTGTTTCCTGAAGCCCTGACACACCATCAACATAAAGAATAGGGTTGCAGCTCTCTAATCGATCAAGTCATTTCTTAAAATGTTCACTTTTAATGAAAGAATGTGGGCCTTTTGATGTACAAAACCTTTTGAAATAATTCCATTTATTACATTTGTGGCATTGCTGACCAATCCCTTGTAGATTCATGATTTCCACCACACTTAGACAGTTGGCAGTGAAACTGGATAAGCACGCACCCTCACCCTTACGCCTGTTTGCTGACTCACTCTTGTGCTAATTCAAGAACTTTCTGGAAAGTTCTGGGGTTTACCAATGGGTGCTTCAGGGGCTACAATTGCTGCCATGTGCTTGGGCCTGTTTCTTTTAACCACGTGCTGCATACTGCCAACATGAGCTTTGTCACTGTGCCTTCTAGAGCTGTTCTCAATTTTAAGTATATATGTGTGCTTTTCTGTGAGCTTGTACATCTGACAAATCTCTGTGGCCTTGTTCAAAGTTAAATCACTGTCACGAAGCAAGATCTTTCTCACAGCACCATATATGCTTCAAAGGTTTCACCAGGGTTTTGATCCCTTGTGTAAAATAAGTGCCTTTCCATTGTAACTGTAATTCCATTGAATTGCAACATTCAAGAACTATTCTAAGGCTGACCTCCTGCTATTAAGTGAGAACATGGCAAAATTTCAAGCCCCGATAAACCCTGAGAACACTGCTGCCTGTGCAGAACTGTTCACAGAAATCCTGTACAGGCATGTTAAAAGCTGCATAGAGGCAGCTGTACCTACCAGGAAGAAGTACAGAACTAACTCAAAAACAAGCCCCCCCTGGTGGAATCATAAAATCAATAGGCTGTATAACAGGAGAAAGAAAATCATGGCAAAATTTAGGAGGTGTAGCAGCCAGCAGGATAAAAACAGTCTCGTCAAACTAAACAAACAACTCAGAGGACAAATAGTCTACCAAAGCCAAATTTGAGGTACGTTTGGCCTCCCAGGCCAAGAACGCAAAGCATTCTTTAGCTATGTATGTCCACAACCTTAAAGGCAATACACAATAGTGTGCAGAGCTCATTGTAAATGGAGCCGCCTGTACTGAGCCAGAAGACATAGCAAACCTCCTGGCTGATAAATTCAGCTCCAATTTTACCCCTCTCTCCCCCTTAACCTTCCCTTAGGATATATAAAATAAAACTTCCTGTACTATCACTAGGGAACAAGTCCTTAATGCTCTCTCTCAGACCAAGAACATTGCATCAGTGGGCCCAGACAATATCCCAGAATGCCTTCTAAATAGCATGAAACATGACCTATCAGGGCCTCTGGTATTACTGTTTAACTGTAGCCTCCAAACAGGTTTCGTGCCTCATGAATGGAGAAAGGCAACAGTCATCCCTCTGCACAAAGGTGGGCCAACTACAGACCCATAAGTATCACTAGTCTTGTATGTAAAGCCATGGAAAGAATTATCATGGAGATGATCAGTAGAGATATGGTAAACCTCCAGATACTGGACCCAACCCAGTTTGGTTTCGTCAAGGGCAGATATGCCAACTCAACATGGTGGACTTCTTTGAGAAGGTCACCAAACCAATGGATGAAGGCAAAATTGTTCACACTGCCTACCTAGGCCTGGCTAAGGCATTTGACACAATACCCCACTGGAGCATTGTTGACGAGGTCAAGATGTTAAGTACAAACCCATATGTCACCAGGTGGACAGTCAGCTGGCTCACAGATAGGACCCAAGAAGTTAGAATTGGGCAGTCCACTTCAATAAAGAGGTTGGTCACAAGTGGAGTCCCTCTGGGATCAGTCCTTGAACCGCTCCTTTTTGGCATTTACTTCTCAGAAGTTAAGGCCAATTTTAGTGGTCTCTGGCTGACTACATTTGCAGATGAGTGGAAATTGGGAGCAGTCATTGAATCTCACACTGACACAAATGTTCTCCAGGAGGGACTGCCACAAATAATTGGTGTCAGAGCCATGGACTAAAACTAAATGCCAAGAAATGCGTAATAGTATTCTTTGGGAAGTCATCCATCCCTGGTAACGGTCATATTGACAACACACCCCTTAGAGTTGACTCAGTAGTCAGGGACTTGGGGACACACAGTAATCTAGCCCTTGACCATCATGTGTCTACACAGGTGAGGAAATAATTCTATATTGCGCAACCTATAAACAAAGGTATGGTGTCTTAAGTCCAAGGAAGTCATTGTTCCACTGTATTCGGCATTCATCAGAGCTGTCATTGAGTATAATGCCCCTTTTGGTATGTACCTAACCAGGCTTATCCAACAATTGGGACGTCCACAGAGGTTCCTCTCTAAAAGACTACAGGGCGTAAGTAAAAGATCTATGCAGACTACATCAAGGCCCTATCCCTGTATTCTGTCTTCTACAGGCTTTTGGGAGGAGATCTATGCCTGGCATACTAGGCATTGCTAGACCTCACTCTGGACCTCCTGCAAATCCACAAAAAAGTTATGGCTTACCATAACGTTACAGCTGTGTTGATCGTCTTCTTTCATTCATCACTGATGTGTTCGGAACCAAGTCGGCCTGTTACCAAGCTCGCGCCAGCCAAAAAAATCTCTCGAGCTAAGTCTCTACCCAAAATGCCCTCCTCCCTGTTACCTCAGATCAAGTTTGCTAAGAAAAGAAGTAAAGCCGAAGCCACTTCTACGCAAGTACCCTAGTGGACCACTAGACCCAAAGCATCCCCCAGGAGCCTTTGGAGGGGGAAGGAGGGTGGGAAGTGATGAATGAAAGAAGATGAACAACACAGATGGAACGTTATGGTAAGACATAACTTCTTTATCTGATGTTGTTAATCTTCTTTCCATTCATCACTGATGGGACAGAATCCCAAGTTACCTTGATGTCCCTGGCCAGCCCTTATGGAAGAACATTCCTGAGTACCATTGAGCCGAAGGCAGCTCTCCCCCTGGAGACCAGGTCCAATTTGTAATGATTGATAAAGGTATGAGGCTTAGCCCAAGTAACTGCTGCGCAGATGTCATCCATGGATGCCCTGGTATGGAATGCTATAAAAGTTGCCATAGAGCTGGTGGAGCATTAACTTTTGGCATGGATTCATTATGGAGGGAATAGGTGACATGTATGCAGTCCTTTAGCCATTTTGATAATGTAACCTTGGAAACAGCTGCCCCCATTTTGGGTCTCAAAAAGGAGATGAAAAGCTGTTCAGATTTACAGATAGGTTTGGTCCTGTCTAGGTAAAACCTTAATTGTCTATGTACATCTAAGATGTGAAGGCAATACTCTCCTCTATTGGCAAAATTCGGGAAGAACACTGGTAGATCAATGGACTGGTTAATGGAGAATTCAGAAACAACTTTGGGAAGAAAAGATGGATTCGTTCAAAGTGACACTCTTGTCTTTCTGAAAGACCAGATAAGGCCTTTTGGTACACAATGCCTGCAGTTCTGAAACTCTTCTGGCAGAGGTAATGGCTACCAGGAACAAAGATTTCCAAGACAAAAACTTTAGGTCACACTTAGCTGCAGGCTCAAAGGGCTTTTTAGTCAAGGACTGGAGGACTAATGTAAGGTTCCATGGTACTATGGACTGTCTTAGAGGAGTCCTAAGATGAGCTGTCCCTTTGAGGAAAGCCTTGCAAAGACATAACGAAATAAGAGGGGTGCCGTCTGTACCATTGTGGAAGTTGGAAATTGCCACTAGATGTACACGTACTGTAGAAGCAGAAGCTCCATTATCAAAAAACCTAGCCAAATATTGAAGCACTGCAGTAACTAGAGCTGAATATGGGTCTAGCATGTTATCCTTTGACCAAATGGAGAACCTTTTCCATTTATTTTGATATAGTCTTCTGGTGGATGGTTTGTGAGAGGCCAGAATGATGTCTCGAACAGGAGAGGAGAGATTAGCCTGCCTGGCGACTAGCTGAAGTGGAGAAACCAAGCTGTCAGCTTGAAAGTGGACAGGTTCAGGTGACTCAATCCTTGGGGATGAGTGATCAGATCTGGTAGAGGGTCTAGAATCCATGACAGGAATACTAGGTGAGGTCAAAGAAAGGGGAACCAAACTTGTTGAGGCCAGAATGGGGCTGTGAGGATCATCCTGCATCCCAACCGAAGAGCTTTCTTTAGAAATTGTGGGATCAGAGGAATGGGAGGATAGGCGTAGATTATTCCCGTGGGCCAGTCGTGGCTCAGAGAATCCCTGGGTGACTCCCCCTCCGGGGGAAGTAGGGCTGCACTTGGTGTTTAATGGGGAAGCAAAAAGATTGCAGCAAGGCTGGCCCCAGTGGCTGAAGATTACAGACCCCACCTCGGGGTTGAGGGACCACTCATGGGGCATGAGGATGCCTCTGCTCAAGTTTGTCTGCAGTCGCGTTGGAGCTCCCCGGGATATGCATTGCCATCAGAAAGCGGTTGGAAGCTATCGCCCACTAGATTCTCATGGCTTCTCGACAAAGAGGGTAGGACTTGGTTCCTCCCTACGTGTTGATGTACCAGACTACAGACATATTGTCTGATTGGATTGTAGTTGTCCCAGAGGGGAGAGACGCATGGAATGCCTGCAATGCTAGCAGCACAGCTCTCTGTTCTAGGACATTGATATGCAGTTAGGCCTCTGAGGTCGACCATGTGCCTTGGGCAGTCTTTACCTCAAAATGCCCCCCCCCCGCCCAATCAGGGAAACATCCGTGGCCACAATGGTTGTGGGCTGGGAGGGTTGAAGGGTTGGCTCCAAAGATCTTCGTCTGGCCTCATTCACCAAAGCAGATCCTGCTTATAAGAGTTGGTTATTCGAATCTTGTAATCCAGGGGATGACAGGTTGGGAACCATTGACACAAAGGAAGCCATTGCAGAATTCGCATATGAAGCTTTGCTAGAGGCACTATTGGAATTGACACAGCCATAGAATCCAGAGCCTGGAGAACTTGTCTTGCAGGGACTAGTGTTTGAGAAAGAATCAATAGGATTTGAAGCATCAATCGGTGGAGCCTGTGAAGAGGGAGTGACACCAGACAAGACCGGGTATTGAACACTGCTCCAATGAACTGTATTTGTTGAGTAGGGATAAGATTTGATTTCTCCCAATGTATCGTTATTCCCAACAATTTTGCCAGAGAGAGAGAGAGAGTATGTTTTAGGGCAGTTACCAGAAGATGCTTGGTGGGGGCAGTAAGGAGCCAGTCGTCTAGATATGGAAACACCCGGAATCCTTTTAGTCTCAAGTGAGCTTTTACCACTGCCATGCATTTCGTTAACACTCTGGGGGCTGTAGAGAGACCAAACGGCAGGGCATGGAATTGGTAATGGCTGGCTCCTAGCCAGAAGCGAAGCAGACTCCTGGAGTGTTTGTCCATCTCAGTGTGATAATACGCGTCCAAGAGATATATAGAGCACATCCAGTCACCTTCTCTTAAAAAGGGAAGGATGGACTGAACCGTGACCATCCGGAATTTGGTTTGGGTGACAGACTTGTTTAAGCTGCTGTGATCCAAAATGAGTCTCCAGTCCCCCTGTCTTTTTTGGCACCAAAAAGAATCTCGAGTAAAATCCGGATCTGCGCTGGACTGGTGGGACTGGTTGGGTGACTCTTTTTTGTGACAGCTTTATAACCTCTGAAGCTGCTGCTTCCCTTTGACTGGGTGGCACATTGGGAAGTTTCCTTGGAAGAATTGGTGACAAGAAAGGGGAATGGTGTAACCTTTGGTGATAATCTTCTGCACCCAACGATCGGTGGTGATAGAGTGCCAGGCAGCTTGGTGCAGAGAGAAACAACCCCCGACTGCTTCCAGAGTTAAGCAGTCGGCCGTCCCTCCAGAGCGCTGATAAGGTTGTCCAGAGAAAGAGTCACTGGAGCCTTAGTTGCAAGTACTGCCTCTGCCTCTATAGGGGCGTCTTCCAGAATTGTTACCCCCTCTGCCTCTGGGAGTATCATCACCACATGTGGCACGGAAAGGACCCTGAGATTTCTTATGCCACATTTTCCCACTCCTCGGATTCCTGGAGAAGGTACGTTGAGAGTTGGAAAATCGTAGGCCTACGGCAGACAGGGTTTTTCCATCTTGCTCGCACCTGGCTAGTGTGTCCTTCACTTAGGAGCTAAAGAGGGATGAAGCTTCGATGGGAGCATTCAGAAAGGAAGACTTGAAGGGATCCGTGAGGTCACAGATGCGCATCTAGGCCTGAACCCGCTGCTCTATTTGCCCCTTCTGTCGCGTGTGAGAGCAACCTCCTGGACTAGTTGGATATTGATCACAGGGTTGCTAGCTGCAAGGCCACTTTGTTTCTGACCTCGTCAGACAGCTGTCCTGCAAGTGTCCCAGAGAGTTTGGAGATCAGGTCCCTCTTGAGCCTCGTAAAATGTGCCAAATAATTCAGGGACCGTATAGCAAAAGTCCCTGATGCAAAAACATGCTTCCCAAGTCTGTCCACCACCCAAGACTCCCTGTTGGGCAGGTGAACAGCGGGACTTTCCTCAGCCAAGTCCTTCTTTGTGGCCACCGCCACCACCATAGCATCAACTGGTAACCCTTTGTACCAATGGCAATGTCTGCCAGCACCAAAGTCTCTAGTTTTGAGACCAGAAGCAAAGGAGTCAGATCCAGTGAGGTCGGTATAATGCTTGGTGCCGAAGTGGCACTCTGAGCTGAAACTGTCAGTTCCACAATGGAAATCAAAGTCAAAATAGGTGTGCCCTGAGCCGAAGAAGCTACAGGTGCTGAAGTCGAAATAGGCATAGTAAGATCTATGATCGGTGCCTGAGGCAGGGTCTGTGCCAATAAGGTTTTGAGATGGTTGGAGCAGAGGAAGGCAGAGCCAAAGAGGCAGATTTATGCTCTGGTGATAATTTGGGGACTTTAGATTTCCCAGGTTTGCTCTGATCATCTGATGGTGAAGAAGGAACAGAATATGATCTCTCTTGTCCTTAGGAAGGGTTGCGACCTCCATCGCAGAAATGGCCTCTGAGAAGGGAGACTTGAATAACCCCTTCAGAATGAGTTTACTTTTGCACTCATGAAGAGTGTGTTGGCTGAAACTTTGACAAATATCACATGGAGTCTACACTAAAAGGTGGGCAACTCCCAAAAAGTATACATTCATCATGCAAGTCACTGTTGGGTAACTTGCCCTTACAAGAAGTACAATGCTTAAAACCAGAGGTACCCTTTTTATCCGCCATTTTAGTAGAAAGGACACCACCACTAACTGTATAATCCAACAATAATGGAGTCACTCAGTACAAAAACACAATAAATCATCAGAAAATAACCAATCTTGCAACACACTGAATGTGAGGAGAAAGGGAACCACCTGAAAAGAGAAAAAAGGCTAACAGGGCTGAAACGCGGCTTTACGGCTATGTGGCAAATGAGATCTGAGGTAACAGGGAGAAGGACATTCTAGGTAGAGACTTGGCGTTTTTTTTGGCTGGCGCGAGCTTGGTAATAGGCCGACTCTGTTCCGAGGGCTCGAAACTGAACCCATCAGTGATGAATGGAAAGAAGATTAACAACATCAGATCAAACAGCACCAGAATTACTCATTCTAAAGACTTAAACCTTGCCTGTGATATAAACAGGTCCTGCTGGAGAGATGAGTATGTCTCCAAGAGGCTACAGTGTGTATGGAACAGGCTCCCCATCCATGTGAAGCTGAGTTCCTCCCTAAACCAATTCAGGCTCAACTTGGATAATTGGATGGGAAACCAGAAATTCATCCCTGTTTTGGCACCCGTGCCCCGTGTCTCTAATGGACACAGGTAACTTGTAAATGGTTCATCTCCCAAACCCCTGCTTACACTTATCAAGGATATTAGAACTTGTCAGAGATTTGAGATGCATGGCTAGGCTTAAAAAGGCCCCTGTGATCGTTAGCCTAGTAAACACCTATCAACATTTGTCTGGGGCGTTACACATTTCTCTAAATTTGCATTTTAAGCTCTCAGGGTCCTCTCTCGACTCCTCTCCTGCATAGATAGCAGGTGCATACACAAATGAACGTTCCGTTTCAGTGGCTTCTGACCCAGCTAAATTAAGCAGAATAAATGCCATTGTACGGTCATCTTTATCAAAAATGCAGCCAGTGTTGTACTCTTGCTCAAGCACTCTCCAGATGTTCTTCATGTTTCACTGTTGCAGTCATTACATTTGCGTAATCTGCTGGCATGTTGCCCTCAGTCAGCCTGATTAACAAAGTCTTGGGTCCTGCGTCTGTTGCTATCCCTTCTTCCATGGCATCAGGGGTATAAAACATGCAGCTGATGCCATTTTCAACAATCTTTATTGCAGCACAGTGCCCGAAGCAGAAGCAGTTCACAAGTGCTGGTCGGCCGACTCCTAAAATTTTCGTTTTTGAGTTTCAGAACCGAAGTCTTCAACCTAAAGCTAAGTACCCCATTGGGGAAACTTTTTCTTGCTCTTTACCGATGTCAGTAAAAGTTAATAATTGTATTACTTGTGGGAAGCAAATACCTCATAAGGATTTTCATTTGCACTGTATTCCTTGGCTAGGCCCTGACCACAACTTGCCTTGCTGTCGGTTTTGTGCTAAATTTAACCAACGCACTATTAAGCGTCAGTATATTTTTGCATCTAAATATTTTGACTCAAGATTTAGCTATCTAGAAATGTCGTCGGTTAGCAATCAGACTACCGGAATTCACAAAAAACACAACGAAAAAGACAGAGACAGACCGCCGAGGTCCAAAACCGATGGCAAAGCTTCTCCTAAGCCAGTCGCCAGTTCGCCGGTACTCAGTGAGGCGCTTTCGCAGCCCCTGATACCCGCTACTTTTGATTCGCAGGCCTCTATTGAGACCCATTCAGAGTCCGATTTGCCACAAGACACTTTAAATATTGAACCCTCGGATGTCTCTACCTTAGATGGGTCCAGAGCCGCTGAGCAGGCACTGGCTTCTGAGGGTGTTTTCAGGCCTAAAGATTTGTATAGTAAACCAATGCCATCTTCAAAAACAAGGCCAAAACCAACTTCTATGTCTAAAAAACTGAAGCATGGGCCACGTTCACAGGCCCCTATGCCTGAAAAACAAATGATCAAAATGGCTGAGGATTTAATTAACTTGATCAGGGGTTCCCAACCCCCTCCTGCTAAGAGGCCTAGGCAAGGCACTGATTATGAATCTTCAGATCAGGTTTCCATTTCCTCTGATTCCTCTTCTGATCAGGAGTTATCTATTCCACCTTATGAGGACTCTGATGCAGAAGAATCCATCCCTTCTGCTTCTTCTCCTGAGGATTCTTCTTTTGGAGAAACTTTGCGTACCTTAAGGGAACACTTTCATTGGGAGAGTCAGGATTTCTCAGAATCCAAAAAGAGGTTTATGGATTTCCTTTTTCTTCCTCAGCATAGGCCTTTGGCTGTACCTCCTGTTCTAGATATTGTTGATGATGTTTTCTCAGAATCCAGCATGGCTCCTGATTCCCTTCCTCCAGCTCCTAGTAAGCCAGACAGATATTACAGGGTTCCTGACTCCCACAAATTTACTTTTAAAAGCCAGACTGCTGACCCTGAAACAATTTCTCAGGGTCCCAAGGGTGTTAAGGCTTCTACTGCTAAAAATCCTACCCCTTCTGATAGAGACTCCAGGGTGCTGGATAGATGGGGTAAGAAGGTTTACACTTCTGCAACCCTGGCAATTAGGGCTTTAAACTGTCAATTTCATATGCTTAAATATCAGCAGCATGTCATGGGCTTACTTAAACAGAAAATTATGTTGATTTCTGACTGTGTGGAAATTAAAGAGTTACAGGATTTATTGCATTCAGCTGAACAAGTTGGAAAGCATACTTTGCAATGTGGTTTTTATTCCTTGGAGGCCTCTTGCAGGGCCGCTGTAACTGGATCTGTGATTAGAAGGCATGCTTGGCTCAAGGAGCAAAATCTGCTTGATGATTTCAAAGGAAAATTGTTGGATGCTCCTTTGCAACAGGATAGTCTATTTGGTAATAAGGCAGAAGTTGTTTTGAAAAAAATGGAAAACCAAGCTAAATCTATGCAAACTGTAAAAGATTTCCTACAAGTGCAGCCACCCAGGTTCAGTAGGCACTGGCCTACTAAGAATTGGTCCTTTCCAGTACCCAACAGAGCTGCTCAGGTCAAACCCAGACACTCCAAAGGCTCCAGATTTCAGTCACAAGGAACTTACAGAACAAAACAATGGGGTGCCTCCACCTCCAAATCTGGAAGCAGCAAGGCACCTCCCTACGGTAAACAGTCTCTGACTTTCCTCTGCCTTTTCCAAGCACTTATCTTTTGGCAGCCCCTTTAGGGGGGGGATCTAGCACTTCATGCACAAAATTGGCATCTAATTACCCAGGACATGTGGGTTTTAAATATAGTATCCTATCCCAAACAGATGGCCAGATCTGCCTCCAAATCAGTGAGCAGAGGCCCAGAAACAAGTTATGTCCCTCATGAATATGGGAGCTATTCAACCAGTACCAGAAAAGGAAAATGGACAAGGTTTTTATTCAAGACTTTTCCTGGTACCCAGAAAAGACAAATCATGGTGTCCAGTTCTGGACATATCCATTCTAAATACTTTCCTGGACATTCCAAAATTCAAGATGCTGACACTACAACGGTTACTGCCTATGCTAGGCAAGGATGCCTGGTTGGTAACTCTAGACTTAAAAGAGGCTTACCTGCATATCCCAATCAGGGAATCTTGCAGAAGATACCTCTGCTTCAAAGCAGGCTATTTGCATTACCAGTTCTCTGCACTGCCCTTTGGCTTATCTACTGTGCCCAGGGTCTTCACAAAGTGCTTGGCACCAGTAATTGCATTTTGCAGACAAAGAAACATTCAAATTTATCCTTATCTGAACGTTTCAGGCAGAAAACAAGGACACTCTTCTCTAGCATCTGGTGTTTGTAAAAAGGCTTCTAACTTGCCTAGGGTATACCATAAACGAAAAGAAATCTCAACTGGTACCCTCTCACAAAATTACATTCCTGGGTGCAAGCTTGAATACAACTGCCTAGATGGCTTACCTCACGCCAGACAAGCAAATCCAATTGATGACTTACTTCAAACAAGTGGGCACAAAAACCCAGTTATCTGCAAAACAAATTCTGCAGGCCTTTGGGTTCATGGCTTCCTGCATTCTTCTAATTCCATATGCAAGACTGCATATGAGGAAACTTCAATGGTACCTAAAAAGCTTATGGAGTCAACATTGTCACAGTCTGGAAACAATGATTCCTATCATTCCTTGCCTACAGCAAGAGTTCCTGTGGTGGGCAGAGGCCTGTCACCAAAACAAGGGACTGTCATTCATTCCACCTCCTGCCACCCAAACCCTGACTACAGACGCATCAGACTGTGCTTGGGGGGGTGCATCTGGCAGGGAGATGCGTTCCAGGCGAATGAAGCCCATCTGAAATACACCTGCATGTCAACCAGAAAGAGATGCTAGCTGTACAGAATGCCCTGACAGCTTTCAAGGACTTTCTTCATCCATGACGACTACTGATCAAGACGGACAACACCACGGTCATGTGGTACATAAACAAGCAGGGGGGTACCCATTCCTACCCCCTTTGCAGACTAGCCATGGCCTTGTGGAACACCGCCTTGACTTACCAAATACATCTACAAGCTCATTTCCTGCCAGGAAAGCAAAATACTCTGGCAGATGAACTAAAGCAGAAATCTTATGGACCCACATGAATGGAAACTGGATCCACAAATCTTCAGCATGTTGGCATGCAAATGGGGGAGCCCATATATAGATCTTTTTGCCTCACTCCAAAACTGTCAGTTGGACAAATTCTGCACAAGAATCCGTCACAAAAAAGCTTGGAAAGTGGATGCTCTATCCTTCAGCTGGAAAAAACCTATCAGTCTATGCTTTTCCCCCTCTGCCTTTGCTCTCCAAGGTATTACTAAAAGTCAGTCAGGAAAAACTAAAAATGATTCTGATTGCTCCAGACTGGTCTCGCCAACACTGGTATCCGCTCCTATGCAATATGTCACACCTTCCTCCGTGGTACCTGCCTCTGGTACCTTGTCTACTGTCTCAGCAGAACTTCCAAATTCTACACACTCGGCTCCAAACTCTGAATCTTGCAGCATGGCTAATCAACTAATTTCACCAGTTAGATCTCTCAGCAAACCTGTGATGGATGTCATTTCTGCCATTTCAGCTCATTACAACACAGAGCCTCCCCTCTTTTCTCATCCGCTGATTAAGCAGTATCTCAGTGGGGCCAAAAATTTAAGACCTCCCAGGAGAACAACAACTCCTGCATGGGACCTCAGTTTTGTGTTGACAAAACTCTCCCTGCCTCCTTTTGAGTCAGCTGCTACTGCAGACATAACATTTCTCTCTTGGCAGTTACTTCAGCTAGAAGGATCTCAGAACTACAGGCTCTCATGGCAGTGGAGCCTTTTATTATTTTCTACCCGGACAGGGTAGCACTCAGGACCAATCCTTCCTTTTATGCTTAAAGTGGTATCTAGTGTGGCTCTTAAGCAGACCATTCATCTACCAACTTTTTTCCCAAATTCACAGAACAAGGGGGAGCGGATTCTGCATTCATTGGATGTACACAGACAACTAAGATTCTATTTAAACAGGACAAAATCTCTAAGAAAATCTGAGCAACTACTGGTGGCATTTGCTGCAGGGGCAGAGGGAAAGGCTATCTCAAAGCAGACAATTTCAAAATGGATAAGCCATTGTATTTGTTTCTGCTGCATGCATCATGGTAAACCTGTCCCCAAGGGGATCAGATCCCATTCCACCAGGGCTGCATCTACTTCTGCAGCCTTTCTCAGAGGGGTTCCTACCAGAGACATTCTAGAAGCTGCTACCTGGAGCTCACTTCATACGTTCACCAAGCATTACTATTTACCTCTCTTTAAATCCAGAGCAGGCTTTGCCACTGCTGTCCTGCAGGGCGTTATAGCTGCTCCTAATGCTGTATAATTCCATCCTACCAACCATAGCTTTGGAATTCTACCCAAATGTAATGATTGCAACAGTGAAACACGAAGAACATAGTACAGTTGTGTACACTTACCATAAATGTAGATGTTCGAGTGTATTCACTGTTGCAGTCCTGGTTACCCACCCCCCAACTTTTCTCTTTATATACCTTTTCTTTCTGTTACTATGCTCAAAAGCCTTTTTGTTGCATTTGCTTTTATTCTGAGGTATATTTTTTGTGTTCTGAATATATATATATATATATATATATATATATATATATATATATATATATATATATTGCTCCCCATTTGAGGGGCACCTGACATCTGGGGCAAGAAAAACTGAAAATGGCGTCGGCTGCATGTTTTATACCCCTGACGACCTGACGTCATGGAAGAAGGGACAGCAACCGACACAGAACCCAAGACTTTGTTAATCAGGCCAACTGAGGGCAACCTGCCAGCAGATTACCCAAATGTAATGACTGCATCAGTGAATACACTCGAACATCTACATTTATGGTAAGTGTACACAACTGTACTTTCTCTGCAGTATTATTGTCAAACACAAGTGCACTGGATTTTCAAAATCCATCTGCCATGCCCACAAAGTATGCACAGACACACTGAAAATATGGCCCTTGTAATTATGTACGAACAAACTGTTCTGTGAGCTTGTAACAACATTCAAATGCACAGTAAACCCTTTGAAATCCTTTACTTTGCAAAATTTGCTCTGAAATGGCCGTATTTTGCAAAATAACTGTACTGTAATACTGCACAAACATACAAACACTTTATACACTTCTGATAACTCGGATATCTTTAATACAAAAAATACGTGCTTCGCAGCAATATGGTTGTTTCCTCTTATTTTATTGGTTTTATGCAACTGGGACTTTATTTCAAACATTTTCCATAGCAATTCAAATATTTTTTAGCAATATGGGACATAGGTTTATTCAAATATTGGTTAGAGCATTGTTTATGCCTCATTTTATATTTTGTAAATAAAAAATAGTTTGAGCAAGTTTTAACATCTGAAATTCATTTCTGACCTGTTTTGCAAATTGTACTTGCAGTAGGGATGATTCACTGCTCTATATTCCTCCAGTACTAATCGGGTGCCTCTTGGACATTTCTTTAATTTACTGGAGTTCTCTTGGATACAAAACTTCAAATTGCTGAGCTTCCTCAAGCCAGGATTTAAAAAATTTACAGGCTACCTTCAGTGGTACTCTCTAGCCAGAAGCCACCAGCAAGACTTATCATACGTCTCTTAGGTTCTGTGACAGTAGCAATTATACTGATTCCTCTGGCCAAATGTATTAGACCACTCGACCAATAAGGTCCACTGTAGAACTCTGTCAGCCAACGTCCCATATCCTTTCAATTGTCACTCAAGGAGATCAGCATATCTTGCATCCAGTGCTGGCTGGACTCACCGATTGTGTCTCAGGGAGGACCTTTTGTTCTGTTCCACCCACCACAAGCCCAAAGTGACCATGGACACTTTTCCTTGGGGGAAGGCATTTCATGGGAAAGATGGTCCAAGGCATGAGGTCTCCAACAGAGGCCAGTCTTCACATCAACATTTTAGAGATGAGAGTAGTCCTCCTAGCATTGCAGGCTCTCTCCCTTTGGGTGTGATATCAATCCAAACAAGACATAGTGGTGGTTTGGGAAACCAGAGTTTTCCATTTGTATAGAGAGGCCATGAAAGTATGGCAGTGTGTGATGTCTTCTCACCACTTTCTGGTAGTAGCGCATATTATGGAGAAGTCCGGAATTCTAGTGGGCACTTGGAACAGGTCTGTCCTCCTTCCCCAAGAGTGGTTCTTCAGTCCAGAAATAGCAGAGTGCATATTCAGGTGTTGGGATTGACTGTGCTGCAATCTTTTTGCATCCTCCCTACAACACTAAACACAGTAGATACGTTGATTCCCACTCTTGGGGGATCAGAGCACCAAGGGATGCTCTGATCCCCAGTTGGTATTCTAGACTCCTTTGCACCTTACCCCCTACCCCCTCTAATACCCAAATTCATGCAGAAAGCATTGGCGAGAAAGGCCCGTATTGGCCATGAGAGGCGTGGTTTCCCTTCCTGTAGCTGGTACACCTTTCCTGGATGTTGAACTTTGCTGCAGATTACCTGTCTCACCCATCAGGATTACCTCACCCAAACATCCAGTCCTCAAACAAACCGCATGTTTTCTCCAATTCATGTGATGGCCAGGGGCTCCAGGCTTTCTCCCTCAGTTATTCACATTTTGACCTCTTCTTAGAAACCCTCCACCAGGAAGTTTTACAAGAATATGTGGAAGAGGTTTTCTGTTTGGGCCTTCAACAAAAACTTAGACCCCTTTTGAATTCCTCTCCCGGCCATACTGGAGTTCCTAGTGTTTTACTTTTATGATGAAGCCAACTATTCCACTAAGAAAGTGCAGCTTGCCGCTATATCTTCCTTTCATATTGGTGAAGATAACATCTCCATTGCATTCCTTAAACTTTCCAAAGTCTTTCTCAGAGGTACATTTCTTCTTTGCCCTCTACTTAGGGAGCCAACTCCTCCTTGGGACATTACTATTCTGTTGCAGGCTTTCACTGGCCCCACTTTTGAACCCGCTGCCAAAGTCGACGAAGTTCTGGTCATGGAAAACTGTATTTTTTGTGGCCATCACTTGTGCTAGGAGAAGTTCGGAGCTCCACCCATTATCTTCAGATCCGCTCTGTTTGATCATCCATAAAGATGGGGTATCCTTAAGAACGAACCCGTCTTTTCTTTGTAAAGTGGCTTCTGAATCATCAGTCAAGTGAGTCCATCAACCTTCCAGTATTCTTTCCAAATTTCTGCAGTTAAGGGCAAATAAATGCTACACTTGGTGGATGTGCACAATCAGTTATGTTTTTATTTGCATAGAAGTAAGGCATTCAGAAAGGCTGATCAGTTATTTGTCTCTTTCTTCAGCCAAGATGGATAAGGGAGTGTTGAAAGTTAGTCTCTTCTGTTGGCTTTCAGACTGTATCTCCCATGTCTAAAAAAAAAAAAATAAAAAGAAGAAAGTTTGCCCTTATCCAAATCTACTAAGGCTTACTTGACGAGAGCTGTAGCTTCTTCTACAGCCTTGAACAAAAACAAGGGGATCCGACCAACTGGGAATATTCCTCTCAGCAAACTCACAGATGAGGACAACAAACAAGATCCACGCTGTGCTGGAACAGTTGACAAAAACGATCACTACACAGCTATGATGAACCAGTTTATTGCACAATCCCACAAAAAACGAATTTGCCTAGGTTTGGTCCAAATTAACGAACTATCATCTGAAGTCTAGATCTTTCTGGATGAAAGCGCTCATCCTTGGATTTTTTGTCTGAAGTTAATAAAGTGGATTCTGCATTCTACAATTGTGTGGCAATTTGCAGCCTGCAATACTTTGAGTGGGTTCAATTCAGCTACTTCTTCTGGCTTTTGTGTTTATCTGCTTCAGTTTGTGCATTGTGACTTTTTTGTTTGTGATAGTGCCCAAGTTCAAAATTATTTCACTTACAACCTGTTAACCTTTTATTCCTCATTTAAATTTCCTGGTAACATTAAATTTAAAAGATGTGTATCACATACATTTTTATCCAGACTTCAGGCGGTTTTGTGTGTCTGTTGCACTTTATCATTTCTTTGCCTTACCCTCTGGATTACTGACTGCACCAAGAGTGTTCCCAAAGTATGTAGCTTCAGTTATAACTCATTGCAGGTTACAGGGTATCCACATTTTCCATATTTAGATGACTTGCTGCTTAACTTTGCAGAGTCTTTTTCAAAGTGTCAGAAATCTTTCACTTGGTGAGAAATCTCTTACACACACTGGGATTCCAAGACAACATTCTGAAGTCTTTTTTCAATCCTTCACACAGGATTATGTTCCTGAGGTGTCCGCTAGATACCTCAGTTCATATAGCATCTCTTCAACAGGAAAAATTAGATGTGTTTAACATAGTAGAGGAATGGTTACTACACCACTGCCTCATCTTGAACCCAAAAAACAAACTCCTACTTTTTACTCCCACCCAAAGGGCCACACCACTACATTTTACTGTTGCATCAAACAATGGAACTATCATATCTCCTGACTCTACCACAAAACTCCTAGGGGTACTAATTGACAATAACCTTAACTTTGATAGTCACATTAACAGTAACATAAAAACAGTCAACAAAAAACTAGGCTCCCTCTATAGAATCAAATCCTTTCTTACCCCACTAGCAAGGTCTACTATTGCCCAGACCCACTTAATCTCCACCCTCCTCTATGCCTCCCCTGTATATACTAACCTCTCAAAAAACAACTTGAACAAACTGGCTGCCTCCTACAATATTGCTAGATTTGCAACAGGCTGTATATTCAGAACCCATCACTGTACTAATTATGAACAACTAGGATGGATAGAGTTGCTAAATTTACTTCTATTTAAACAATTAACAGTTGCCTACAAAATCCTGTGTCAGCCTACTAACACTCCAATTCTTACCGACCTTATCACACCCTACAACAACCTTAAGACCCTACGCTCATCTAATAAAATATTAGTACAAATATGCAAAACCTACAATATGGCTGGTGACTCTTTGTTCTCTAATACTGTGGGTAAAACCTGGAACTCTCTTCCCAGTGACCTGACCATCCTTTCTTCACTAACACAATTTAAAATCAGGCTAAAAACCTACCTTAAATCCCATTGGTTATGCCCCTGTGTGAACCCAGACTAACTACTCATGTTATTTTATTTACTAAGACATCTGTCTTGACGGTGGTGGTGCTGCGGTAGCGTTGTCGCCTCACAGAAAGACACTGTCCGGTTCGATTCTCAGCTAGAGCATCTTCTGCATGGAGACATGCGTGAATGGGCGTACCTTCGTTGAAGGTTGTGCGTCAGGTTGTGCGTCAGGCCTGGCAAGCCGGAACGTAAAAATCAACTACCAATCATTAGCGGACTGGAGTTCCGCTGTGGCGACCCCTAACCGGGAAAAGCCAAAAGACACAAACTAATTGACTACTGAAAACCATAAATATAACGGGCCTAAATTTGATTAATTCTCTATCAATATCCCTAAAATATCATTAGGACTACCTACCATGTTAACAAACGTTACATGTCATATGATTCTGCAATCAAATGTGTTTTGGAGTGAACATATTTCCTTATATATTAATCTACCCATATCTGGAAAATCTATCATGTATAAAACAGCTTAATCTTGTATTGTACTTGTACCTGTGAAATATTGTTTTTATATAATTTTTTTTTACTGTGTTTTCGAGGAGCTTTTCTTTCCGGGCCTCTGCTGAAAATGGACATATATCCAGTTGGACTAGCCCGGTCAATAAATGTAAAACAAAATAGAAATAAATAAATAAAATGTCTAAAGCTGTTTGTAAGGTTTTCCATTCAGATTTCAGTCACTGCGAGGGAATAGGATTTTGGGTCCCATGGCATCTATGATTCTAATGATACCTCTGGCAAGACTCCACATGAGAAATGTACACTAGTACCTAAAGTCTCTTTGCTTCCAGCACCAGCATTCTTTGTCTTTTCAAATCCCAGTGCTGGGATTTGTCAGAAGCGAAATCACTTGGTAGAGGCACCAAATTTCCCTAAACCCAGATCTCTGCTTCTTCATCCTTACTGCAAGGAGTCATTCACCACAAATGCCTTGGACTTGCCTGGGGAGCAGCAATTTCAAGACAGATAAAAGTGTGTGGGACACAAAACTCAGATATATGCACATAAATATTAAAGAAATGCTTGCCCTGATATGGCACCTGGGATACCAAGCTGAGATGCATGCACTTAAATATAAAAGAAATGCGTGCCCTGATATGGCACTCGGCTATTTGAGTCATCTTTGGTCCTGTTATGTGGAACATCAGCAAGCAAAGAGGAACCAGGTCATACCCCCTTTGAAGACTAGTTAGCTTGGGATGTAGCCTCACACCACAGTCTCCCTGTACAGGCATCCTACATTTCATCAGAGCAAAATTGTGTGACAGACAAGCAGAGCAGGACAAGCGTAAACCCTCAGGAATGGAAACTAGATCGGGGGGGTTCTTCAAAGATTTGATTCATCTGTGGGCAGCTCATCAAGTATACCTATTTGCCTCCTCTTTGAACAATCAACTGGAAAGATTCTGCTCCAGTACGCCATGCAAAAAGACCTGGAAGACTGGTGCCTCCCTCTTTCCTTACACAGGCGATTCCTGTATGGTCTTCCACTCTTTCCGGTGATATCCAGGGTACATCTTGAAGATTCAGTAGGAATCCCTCAAGATCGTTGTGGTGACTCCCTTCTGGCCCAGGCAACAGTGGTTCTTCCTCCTATTGGAAATGGCCAGGGGCTATTACCACAAACTTCCTCACAGAATGGATCTCACACAAGATTGGACTGTTTGATGCACCCTGATCCCAGTCAACTTCAACCGACTGCCTGAATGATGGGGTCTTAGTTCCATTTAGGCAAGTATTTCTTTGGTTTTACAATATTTGTGAGTCACTATCTTATGGCCTTACGTATTCTTCCATCAACATTTATTTATTGGCCATTTCAGCATGTCTGGCCATGGATCATCCTTTTTCAATGCATCCTCATGTAAAAATGCTGTTGAAAAGGATTTTGCATAAAAAGCTGCCAAGAAAATTGGTGGCTCCTCCTTGGAATCTTAATTTTGTGTTAGAGAAGCTAACACTTGCTTCATCTGAGCTAGTTAATCTGGCTGACTTGAGGTTCTTAACATACGAGTTGCAGGATATTATGGTGAGTCAACCCTATCTCATTTTCCATAGAGACAGGGCTTATTTGAGAGCTAATTCTCCTTTTATGCCTAAAGGAGTGTCCGAGTTTACTTTAAGCCAAACTGTCCAGCTCCCCATTTTCTTTCCTGAACCTCAAAATAAGGGAGAAAGGGTACCCTATACCTGGAATGTCCACAGACAACTGGTGCTAACTTTATAGAACTTTCAGATCTTTGGATATGCGGTTCATTTCTTGTGAAGGTAAGAAGTAGAGACAATGTGTGTCAAAACAGACAATTTCCAAATGTTTGTCTCAAGATACAACTTTTGTTATACTATCCACAAAAAAATTGTTGTAGGCATGGTCATGGCCCACTCTGCCAGAGCCTTGACTTCATGTATGGGTTTTTGGAAAGGGTTGGATTCTAGAAGTATTCTAAAAATGGCAACCTAGTCTTCTGATCATAAGTGTACCAGGCATTGCAAGCTTGATTCTTTTTCTAGGTCTAGATTGGGCTTTCCTGGGACCTTTCTCCAAGGGCTCCTGCAGCCTGCCCCTTCCCTCTTCCAAATGTATTAAGCTAGGGTAATGTACCCATATAGCTAAAGCTACTGCAGCATTGATCAGATCATAGTACAGTTGTGTAAGTAAACATACCATAACAGTAGATGTTCGAATAATCACTGCTGCAGTAGCCACTCTCCCTCCACCCCCCTTGTTTTTTGGTGTGTTTTTTATGCCAGGGTGTGGGTACTTAAGTTGCTCGTAGCATTGCCCTTTCAGGGTTCAGGTTCCCTGTCACTGTTGGCATAAAAGCTCTGAAGGGATTGGTGCCCAAAGCTGTCTTCAGTCAGCTCAGCTTGAGCTGACTTATTTGGGAGTGTGGAAGGTGCCCTGAAGCTTTGTAAGTGGACTCGCTGTTATGTCCTATGCAGGATATAAACCACGTAGCTAATGCTATTGCAGCACTGCTTGTTTGAACATGTACTATTATGGTAAGTTTATTTACAACAGTACTTTCCAGATGTGAAAGCCACATACTGACCATAACAATTGATCTGGACTGGTCATTCCTTCCCTATCATTCCCTTGCTCCTTACCGCATTGCGAATGTGGTGGGCGTTACCAGTTACTTCCTTGCCTTGTTTTGTATTTTCTTAATTCTTTTTATAGTTAAACCTGTATTAGGTGGGGAGGCTATGAGATCCAGAGAAGATTCCTTTCCCAGGGGACTGTGGGTATAGGGGAGGGCATTGGGTAATGTGGGAAAGTACTCATCGGCAGCCTAAGTCCTACAAGCTATGAGGATGGAGCTAGCAGTCCAGATCTATCGGTAGGGTAAGTATGTAACTTTTATTTCTCTTTTGGTGAATGTTCCAAATGTTGAATTATGTTACCCTGTAATACAGCCAGCCTTCAAAATACAGCAGAGACAGTGGTCTTACAGAAAGGTGTACGACCAGTGATGATGATGATGTAATTAGCCACATACAACTACATTAGGACACTAATTATCCTCACAAATCTGTCATTTTCAGCACAGCTCCTGCTGAATATGGGTCTGGGGAGTGGCAGTTGAGCTGACTGCTATTGGTGGGAACTGTTCTCACCTGAAGTGCTGCAGGTGGACAATGCTCTCATCTGCAGACTTTCAGGTGTGCGTTTTTGGTCATGTGCCTTAAGGCAAGAGTGGTTTTGCTGTACATGTTATTCAATCTGTGATGTAGTTACTTGCATGACTCATTTGCTTTTTGGAGAATTATTTCCTGGCTTCATCATTTAAAGTTGTTGATCAGCCATTGATATGCTGTCATCTGCGAATTTGTACAGAAGGAAAGTGAGAGAACGGAACCATGTGGTGGACAGCGCACCCAGTTAAGAAATCTATTGAGGTTTATGCTGCAGAGTAACTTTCTCCTGAATGGTAATACAGCAATTTAATTAGTGTTGTTTCCCATCACTTTAGCTGAAGAGCAGGCAAACATGAGGAGGCAACTGCAAGAGGCAGAGGATCTCTACATTACGGGGATGAAAATGGTCAATGCAACCAGCAAGAAAGCACAGAAGAGAGAGTAAGTCAAGTATCTTGTTAAATTAAATGTGTTTTACTGATTGTTCTTCCCTTTAGCAAGTGTGTTGTAAGAACCTTCTGGAACAGTTACTGTAGATGGTATACAAAAAATCCAGATGAGTTGCAGACAGTGAGACTAGAAGAAGATGTGTTTGTAGAATAAATGAAAAGGTATAAGTGACTTTGCTTCATTTTTCATGGAACCTTCTTCCTAGTGATGTAACATCACTTTCCTCCCTAACTATCTTCAAACAAAAGCTCTAAATCTATCTCAAATCACACTGGCTCTGTCCGTATACCCCTGACTAACCTTTACTGTAACTGCTATGCTTTCTTAGAACACAGTGGCCTTGTCATTGTTGTAACCCTGACTAACCTTTACTGTAACTGCTATGCTTTATCTCTTTTCTTCTTCTTCCGTTCTACCTCTCACTCCTTGTTACTTATTTCTGAAGAAGTTAGAATGTAAGCTAAGTAAGCAATTTATATAATGATTATTTTCTTGAGTATTAACCTGATACTTTCTTAAAAACACTTTGACTTGCTCTGTAAATAGAAATTAACTGAAAGAATGTGCTAACAGTGAAATTACCAATATTATCTGAAATCCTCTCTTCAATATTACATGTATTTTGTCTCGGTCAACAAATGTAAAATAAATAAATACATTTTAATTTATAAACACGGTCAAGAAATGCTGTCAAGCAAGAGCCAATGCCTTGAAACACCTGCGCATGTGAAAAATTGTTCACAACTTTTGTGTGCCTTGTTGCATATAGACCATAGTATGTGTGTTTTTAAAATTTTTTTTAGAATTTAAATTCATAACTGTATTTCTTTATTTTGACATAAATATTTTGGATGAAAGTAGAATGTTACTGAGGAAACATATGTCTGTGATAAATTAGTAATATCCTTCCTTAGATCATTGGTGCAGTATTTCATTACTATTGGGTTATTTTGCTGAGTTAACCTGGCATCCAGCGTGGGTACCAAAGCCAAACAAACTTCTACATGGTCATATATCTGAAGTATGATATAAGCCTTCAGCTGTAAGGATATATAAGCAGGCATAAGATCCTCAAACTATCTTGCTGTCAGTCCGAATGTAGGTCTCTTACCCATCTGTTTGTTGTTTACATGGTCACTTGTGTTACTTCTGCCTTTATTTGTTCAGATAAGTGCCCTATTGGGGATCCTTCCTTTTTTTCTTGATCTTTGGTGTTTAAAACTGTTAGATGTCAGCTGAGAGAGGGACATGTGACTGTAGTAGGCAGGTTCCTTATAAGAACCTCCACTCCCAGTTTTTGTTTTGTCATGGGGCTGAACACAACTATAACAATTTTCAGATTTGTCAGCTGGTTGTTCTAAAAACCGTGCATTCGGTGTCTTTCCTTGTTAACTGCTTATTTAGAGACCCAGCACTTTTGAAGCACCTTGCCCAATCATAAATGGCCGAACCCTTGGCATCCAAAGTTCTGCTCTCACTAAAAAGAGAAATTAAAAATGCTTAGGCCTGAACTGTTATCTTCTCAGTCAGACTCAGACGTACCCATTGAGGTGTTGCAGGAATCCATGATATGCCAGATTCACTTCTCTGGCTGCCGCAACACTGATTCCCCAAGAGACTGATATGGAATCTGATTCAAACACATCCTGTACAACTGATCATATCAATTTGGTCGAGAAGAGGAAACCAAGGCTTATTATTTCTGAAGACCAGAGAGCCTACTTCGAATCCTGGTTAGGGAAGAGGAGCTTGAATATTTGATTGAGGTTTGCTAGGAGTCTGATCCAACACGCTTTGTAAAAGCAGATCACACAACTAAGAAAAAGGAACACAAGACTTAAGAATGTTTCTCCATGTGATATGCCTCTGGGGGAAAATAATGGATGTAATTTTCACAGGGCCTATACAAGGTCGTTTTTGTTTCTGAAGTCTCTTTCCTTTCTCTCTGCTTCCCCCTGTTCTTAACCCCCCCCCCCCCCCAAAAAAAAAATAGCACAAGTTCTCCTTTGAGGAGGAAGAAGAATCAGATGAACGCTGTGTAGGTGTATTCATCTCGTATTCATTAAACTGGTCAAAAGGCTTCACCTGACAAAGATGTCCTATTCCCTGACTGTCATGTGGAGTAAAAGCCTTTGGGGAAACCATCACAAAAATGATACAGCATTTTGAATAGGAATTTAAACAAGTTTCTGATGGTATTACAGTTTGGAGGTAGGAGCTCCTACTCTAGCTGTTGTCCTTCCAGTTTTAAAGCCCTTTCTGAATGCATTTGCATCTAGTTGTACCTCTCCCGATTCCCTGCCACTGGCACCTGAGAGGCCTTATAGAGTTTACAAAGTACCGGGGTTCTAAAATTGCTTTATAAAAGTCCTTTGGTGGATCCTTCTGTTTTCTTTCTGTACTGACAGTCTCTCCAAACTTTTACCTGCTGCTAACGTTATAATGTCAGACAGAGACTGTCGGGCCATGGACAGATATGGAAAGAATTGTTTACACTTCTGGCAGACTGGCCTTCAGGGCATTGACTTATCAAACCCAAATGACAAAATATCTGTTGCCCTTGGTGAATTTAGTAAGCCTTTGACTAACCTTGAGGTTTCAAGAACTAAGCAACAGGCTATTTCTGTGGTGGCCGTGTATACCATTAAATGTAGTTATGATGCTGTGGAAGACCCCTCAAGGGTGGCTACTACCGGATCTGTCACTGGGAGATTTGCATACCTTCATCCCCAGTTTCTCCCCAAGCATATCAAAACTAAACTATTAGACTCCACTCTTTACATAGATTTTCCATTTGGCCTTGCTGTAAATAAGTTCAAACCTTTGCAGGAGAAAGTGAAAATACAAGATTTCAAGCAAATCGTTCTGCCCTCATTACCCAGGTGTCAAAGTAACTATCCAGCTAAGCCGACTTCCTTTTCTTGTAGAGACCCTTAATCCACTCAGAAAAGCAGGAAGATACCTAGGAAAAGATTTCATACCAAACTTAATAGAGATTTCAAGTTTGGGAACCAGACAACCCTGTTCTCTTACCTCCCAACACTCAGACTTGTGAGAGATGCACTTATATCACCAAACTGGAAGCTATGCACTCTCCAGCCAAGACTGGACTAGCTGGTCAAGAGGAGAAGGTCAACACCTGCACCAGACCACATGGAACACATAGCCCTCCAGAACACCCACTATCACAGCTCTCACATAAAAACACAAACCACACACCCACCTTCATGGAGGCTCTCAATAGAAATTTACCCAAACAGCAGAGACCTCCAAGGCAGAAACACACTCAACCACCACAACTCAGCACAAACCACAGGACACATAGCTCACCTCCACAGTGTGCCCCTCAACCTAAGCCCCTAAGGTTAAACACCTTGCCCAGTGCACTAATCATAGGTGACTCAATAGTGATGTGCCCAGATGTCCACTCACTAGGTTGAATCAGGAAAAGGTAACAGTCAGCTGTCTATCAGGTGCCAGAATCCGACAGATAGCACACGTAATCAAGGCACTCCACAACAAGTACAAGCATGACTCTGTCATTGTCCATGTGGGTGTGAATGACCTGGACTACATGAAAAGAGACATGGTGGATCTCTCGGATTATGTGGCTTAGGCAGGTATGACACTAGCCCTGGGCAGTATCCTACCGTCACCCAGAATGATACTGCAGTACAAACAAAAAATGATTGACTTCAACAATTGGCTAAGTTTCTGGTGCCATTCTAAGGGGATCCAGTATCTGTCTGCTTGGGATGAAATGATTGACAGATCTTGATGCTTTGCCAGAGATGGCCAGCATCTGCCACCCCTGGGTTTCCAGGTACTGGATAATGCCCTTACCATCCCAATAGTGCCTTTTTTGGACGATGTTCCAAAGACCAAATTACCACTGTAACAGCTATAAATAAATGCAATCTGAGGGTCATGCTGCTCAACATTAGAAGTCTAAATCTCAAGATGCACTCGCTCGGAGCACTCCTCAAAAATGAAGAACATCGACATTTGTGCTGTAATGGAGACCTGGTTTAAAGTGTCAGAAAGCACCCCTGTGCTACCAGGCTACAACTCATTCCACACATTTCAGCCCCAAAACATGGACCGAAGCTCCAGAGGCGGTGGTGTCTCTATATTCATAAAGGATATGCTCCAGACTAGTAGTCTAGCATAATGCATCTGAGATACTTCAGGAATAACTAACATTGGGCAAGACTGCAATCCAGGTCATAGCCTGCTATAGGTCCCCACCCTGTCCCTAGACTCTCACTCCATGTTCCTAAGCACCCTGGAATCTATCAAGGTCCAACCCAACATTCTCATACTAGGAGACTTCAAGTACCCCTCCATCAACTGGGAAAACTACTCAAGCACCAATACACTGACCCAATGCTTCCTGGAATTCATCAATTCCAATGCCCTGGACCAGCTCATTCTGACCCCCACTAGAGGAAGCAACATCCTTGACCTGGTTATTACTAACATGGGCGACTCTACACCAGTAGTCAATCCCTCCCTGGTCAGATCTGACCATAAACTAATCACCATGGAAATCCACGTCATCGACACCCCCCCCCCCCCCCGCAAAGCAGAATCCTACCGATCTGAATCCTGTAATTGTAATGACCAGTTGTCTTGTGTATAGAGTTTCCTTAGTAATGTCTAATGTCTTTACTTAATGTGCAAGCATGTTTCATCAAATATATGTAAAAAGTATTTGTTATCTGTTATTATACATTCCGTCTTGTATGTGGAAATGTTCATTGCTGTTCTGGATATGTATGTATATGGTAATTGTCTGTGGGGCTTTTCTCCCCAGGCATGCACTGAAAATAGGGACCCACCCAGTTGGACTTTCCCAGTAAACAAATGTCAAATAAAGAAAATTCTAACTGTCATTCAACAAGGCTACAGCATGACATGGAAGGAAATTCTAGTCTTCAGAATTCTTCCTCCTCCTCCATCCAATCAGCTGCACATTCTTGCAGGGTCTTCTCAACCAAGATACCATAGAATCCATGCCACCACAGCATCTAGGAAAAGGTTTTTATTCGACTTACTGGTATGCAAAAAAGGAGGAAATTGGTGACCCATTCTGGACTTGTCTCACCTCAGTACCATTTTGAAGGTGCCTTTCAAAATGTTTTCCCTGCAAACTGTTCTCCCCTTCATCTTTACCTCAAGCTTTTCTGGTATACAGGATGTTCCTCATGTTCTCAACTTGTTCATCACACATTCAGTTCTCTGCTTTACCATTTGGGTTATCCACAGCTCCCAGGAATTTCACAAAGTGCCTAGCTTCTGATTTTGCAGGACTATGGGAATTCAGATTTTCTCATTTCTGAATGATTTTCATATATACAACCAACCTATCAGGAAGTCCTACTAATGCATTTCCACTACACTGTTTGCCTCCTGCAGAGGCTGGGCTTCATGATCAATCTAAAAAGTCTGCCTTTGACCCCTTCCTAGGATCTAGTCTTTTTGGTGAGCAGGCTGGGCACACGTCTCATGCTAACCTTTCTCCCACTAGACAGAATGCAGACTGTCCATGTATTTCCAGTCTCTCCTCCTTTTTCAACCTTGCCCTTCAAGGGAAATTCTGAAGACACTGGGGTTCATGGCAGCTTTCATCCCCATGATTCTCTTAGCCAAACTTCACATGAGAAAGATTCAGTGATACTTAAAATCTCTCTAGTCCTAATATTGTCACCCATTGGCACACCCTGATTCCACTATTGCTTTCTCTCAAAAGATAGTTACATTGATAGATCTCTCACATGTACCTGAATCAAGAACTACCATTAAAACTAACTCTCCACACTCCGGAATTGTACACATACAAATCAGATGTGGATGGGCGTACATGGACAGGCTCCTTATTAGTTCAGGGTCTGTGGACCCTGAGAGAAAGGAAGGATCACATTAGTGTGAAAAAAATTGGGGACGGTCATTCAGGCTGTATCCCCCTCAGGATTTTCACAGATAACTTAATAGTCATGTGGTATGTAAACAAATGGGGGGGGGGGTGTCCTACCAACTTTGCAGAAAGACTGTTTCTACTAGTTTGGGATCAAACTATAAAAACTAATCTGTCCCTACAAGCAGTTTACATTCTTTCACAGGACAGTGTTCTTGTGGACTGCCCCTCACAAATGGATGTTGAAAAGAGACGTCTTCTTGGACATAGGTCTATCTGAGGAATACCTCATTTGTGGACTGTTTCCCTCCACTCACAACAAATGGCTCTGCCTGTTTTGCTCCAGGATTCCTTATCTTCAGGCCCAGATGAAGGATGCCATGTCTTTTTCATGGGCAGGGAAGTTCCTTTATGCCTTCTCTCCACTCCCACTAATTCAAAAAGGTGCTGTTAAAGATCCAAAGGAATAGACCAGAAAGTCCCTTTTGGCCTAGGCCACATTAGTTTCCCCTTCAGCATCATCATCATCATCTAGCCAGGAGTTATTGTCGCAAGTTACCCTGCAAAGTGAAAAACTTCTCTGTGCTTCATCCCAACTTGCTAACTCTTAACCTGACATTGTAGATAGAATTCAAATTCCTTTCAGACATCAGTTTTCTGAAGATGTGTTCCAGGTTCTCCAGGAAGAGAGGAAACCTATCAGTAGATCATCTTATCTTTACAAATGGCAAATATTTTCTCTCTGTCAAAAAAAAAAAAAAAAACAGAGAGAATCCATACAATCTGGGATTTCTACTATACTTTCTTACTTGTGTGAGCTCTTAATAGACAGTGTAGCCTGCTCCACTGGCAAGGCATACTATCTGCCAGTTTTGCATGTATGTCCCTTGATCCTCCCCTGCTTTCTTGAACTGAAATAAATCAGTTTCTCAAGAGCGCCTTTCATTTCAACCCATCTAGGAGAGCTATTCCTCACCCGGACCAGAGTCTTTGTCTGTGTTTCCCCCACCCCAGTTTGGGTGAGCTGGTGTTGGCTGTTCACTCCCATTTTCCTGTCAACTCTTCCATCTCATGGGCTCACTGATAACCCATGGGTCTTATGGGTTGTCAGACAGCTGGCTAGTTACTACTGTTCTATGTTTTATATAAAAGCAAGAATTTATAAACGCTAGGTTTGCATTAACCCAGGGTCATCTTTATAACTGCAATAGTTGCCAGCGTTTTTGTCCCAGACTTTAAATGTGACATTGTCATGCATGATTATATTGGTGAAAAATATTTAAAATCTAAAATCTATCAAAATAACAATATCCTGCTGCCTCTAATGACCAGAACCATTTTGTGTTGTGCTTTTCTATCTGTGTTTTTAATTGTATGTTTTCTTTTCCAGATCCTTAGGGGCCACTATGTCGTATCTGCTGTCTTGACCAGGGCTATCTCCCAAAACCTCATGTAACCCATTTTGCACCACACATCACCCTTTGAAAGTGAGAGAAGGCAGTTTGAGGGACAAAGAGCCACTCAAGAGGTCCCAGCAGATCAGAAAAGGATGTCAGTTTTACTTCATGTTCTTTTTGGTCCCCAAAACACAAGGACCTCGTGTCCATTGTCAGCGTTAGTGACCAAAACCAGCTCATGGCAAAGGAATCCTTTTGAATGGTTATAACAGTTTGTCCATTTGCAAACAATCTGGCCTTAGGATGACTGCACAGCACCTTAGGTAGTAGGGCTTGGACCTATGTTACACCCCCAGCCCACTGCAAATATAAACACAGTGTTGCCTAATTTGTGCTCGAGACTCCCAAAATGTTAAATAGAAAATACTCCAGAAGCAGGCTGAGTCAGGGGATATTATCAAATTAAGGCCAGTAGATATTTGAAAAAATAAAGACCACAGCTTGCTGCTAATTTTTGAACTATCTGCTTGCTGTAAAAGCCTCTGGTTGACTTGGAATATCATTAAGATTAGGTCTTAACTACCCCGAAGAGCTGTGTGCTGCCCCGTGATGCATATCTGACTGAAGTCTAAAGCCTGAGGCAGATGATGGTGCTAGAACATTTAGAGCAAGGGACAATAAAGGTGTGTTTAAACCTATTTGGGATTGTACCAGTAGTGAGAGAGAGATTGTAAATAAAGGCTTCTACATCTTAGCTGCATCCTGTATGCAGATGATATTGTCATTGCACCTGCAAGTTTAATACAAATACCATCACCTGGGGCTTCAAACAGACTTCTTGCACCTCTGGAGCTGTTTATCTTCTGACATATTAGTTATAAATACAAGTAATGTGTCAAACTTCAGAACATAACAAAATTGCCCCTGATGTCATTATCTCTGCCCTTAGAAATATACCACTGCCAGTTATCACTGTCTGTAAATACCTAGATGTCATGTTAGACCATTTGTTACAGTTTAGCAGACACACACAAATAGTCATTAATGAAGTACTAGCACAGCTTAAAATTGCCTCCAGAATTTCTAATCTTCTTACCCCAGGTGCCAGAAGTGCAGTTATTGTTCATGTGGTAATTCCCAGGCTTTAATATGGCTTCCACTTTACTGCACCTATCCTTCCATTTTACTGTTGCAGTATTCATTATATTAGAAATCCCCTGCCAAGGACGGCCTGACATCTGACCAGTATGTCAAAGCCTTTAGTATGCTTTACGGTATGCCATACGTTGCACACATACTTCTCACATAGTGTAGGGCATATAGGTGACATCCGGATGTACCATCCTCAGAACTTCTTTGCCATCAGTCCAAATGCCATTGCTTAATCGTCAGTCTTAATGCCCGTTCACCAAGCTATTGCAAATAAGTGCACCATTGGGGTTCTTTTTTTACATATTTGTCTTTTATTGTTGCTTTGGGGTTTCATGTCATTCAAGAAGGGTAAATGCCAGTGTGGGAGACAGATTCCGCATAAAGACTGCCACAAACAGTGTCTGCTTTGCCTTGGCACTTCATATGACCATACATCCTTCATATTAGGCTTACCAAGAAGCCTGTTGCCCCTCCCTGGGATCTTAATTTTGTTTTGGAAAATTTTGACTCTGGCTCCTTTTGAGCCTGCAGCCTCAGCTTCCTTGCAACATTGCTCTTGGAAGACTGTACTTTTGTTGGCTTGTACGTCTGCCAGACGGTTGTGTGAGCTTCAAGCCCTTATGGCTTGTCCTCCTTGTTTAGTTTTTCATAAGGACAGGGTGTCCTTGCATACTACTCCATCTTGTATGCCCAAGGTTGTTGAATGAGTTGTCCCTTAGCCAGTTAATTCATTTGCACACTTCTTCGTTTTCCGCAGTCTGCCAGTGAGAAGGTGCTGCACACATTGTATGTGCATAGACAACTCGTATTTTATTTGGATAAGGCTAAGACTATTAGGAAATCTGATCAGCTTGTTGTTTCCTTTCATACCAGGTCCTTGGGATTAGCTGTATCCAAACAAACTATTTCTTCTTGGATCTCAAAAGCTATTTCTTTTTTTTCCAAGGGTTTGGATACTGACTGTTGTGAGGCAGCTACCTGGACTTCTGTGCATACATTTACCAAGCACTACAATTTGGATGGAATCTCCAGAGCTAGAGCTGGTTTTGCTAGGACCATCCTTCATGGCATATTAGAGGGCCCTGCTTGTCCTTCCTCCCAAGTTTATTTTCCAGCTTTGCCACTCTCCCTAACATAATGAATACCAAAACAGTGAAATGGAAGGACATAGTACAGTTGTGTAACATCTTACCATAACAGTTGATGTGCTTCTGTTCACTGTGTTCCATTTCACTTCTGTATGTACTGATTACCTCTTTTCCTTGGACTGGTGTTCCTACTGGAGCTCTCAATTCTGAGGATGGTACATATGGAAGTCACCTTTATGCCCTATGCTATGCAAGGCGCATACTTGTGAAGCAACCTAAAGGCTTTGGTATACTGGCCGGATGTCGGGCTGCCCTTCGCAGGGGATCCTTAATGTAATGAATACTGCAACAGTGAAGAGAAGGACATCTACTGTTATGGTAAGATTTTACACAACTGTACTTTCTCTGCACTCAGAATACTTGTGTACTACAGCCAACAGAAAACAAAATACGAAGATTTATTCATCTGGGCAGTAGAACTGAACATTATGCATTACCGTATCTTTCAATCACTGTTCCTAAACACCACTACAAGTCAGACACTGCCTACGTCTGCTAGGCCCCATTTCAAACTTTCTGTTACTGAAGGAATTTTAGCAGATCTGCACCAGCCACTTAGCATAATATCCCTGTAATATCAGACAAATTGACAGTGTTGTTCAGCTCAAGCAGAGACCGAGATTATTTTCAAGGGAAACGCATATGTTTGTTTTACAGATCCTGGCTAACTAACACATGCCATGATGAGTCAGGTCTTTGTGCACCTGCAGCCACGAACCTCTGCTAATCCTTCCAAGACTATCCTTTGTTGCACACTGCAGCTGACATTGTCTTTTCATTTTGAACATTTTTGGCAAATGTACTTTGCTTGCATATTTGTCTATTGTGCTCCCCTTTAGTTGTATATGTACACTGAAGTAATATAATCAAAGTATATCTAATGTATATTAGCTAAATGCTTGTGGTTTGTCGCAAATTCAGCTTGCATTTTTGTTGTGATTCTCAGGACCTTTTTGGATGCCTCAGATGTGGGGTGGGTAGCTTCTTTTGGCCTTTGGTCCATTCATCAGAGGGCAGACCACATCAACGTCAAGGTGATGAGAGGTCTCCTTCTTGCTCTTCAAGTCTTCCATGCTCTGCTCTTTGGGTAGCTTCCTTTGGCCTTTGGTCCATTCATCAGAGGGCGCAGACCACATCAACGTCAAGGTGATGAGAGCTCTCCTTCTTGCTCTTCAAGCCTTCCATGCTCTGCTCTTTGGGTAGCTTCCTTTGGTCCATTCATCAGAGGGCAGACCACATCAACGTCAAGGTGATGAGAGCTCTCCTTGCTCTTCAAGCCTTCCATGCTCTGCTCTTTGGGTAGCTTCCTTTGGCCTTTGGTCCATTCATCAGAAGGCGCAGACCACATCAACATCAAGGTGATGAGAGCTCTCCTTGCTCTTAAGCCTTCCATGCTCTGCTCTGTGGGTAGCTTCCTTTGTCCTTTGGTCCATTCATCAGAGGGCAGACCACATCAACGTCAAGGTGATGAGAGCTCTCCTTCTTGCTCTTCAAGCCTTCCATGCTCTGCTCTTTGGGTAGCTTCCTTTGGCCTTTGGTCCATTCATCAGAGGGTGCAGACCACATCAACGTTAAGATGATGAGAGCTCTCCTTCTTGCTCTTCAAGCCTTCCATGCTCTGCTCTTTGGATAGCTTCCTTTGGCCTTTGGTCCATTCATCAGAGGGCAGACCACATCAACGTCAAGGTGATGAGAGCTCTCCTTGCTCTTCAAGCCTTCCATGCTCTGCTCTTTGGGTAGCTTCCTTTGGCCTTTGGTCCATTCATCAGAGGGCGCAGACCACATCAACGTCAAGGTGATGAGAGCTCTCCTTCTTGCTCTTCAAGCCTTCCATGCTCTGCTCTTTGGGTAGCTTCCTTTGGCCTTTGGTCCATTCATCAGAGGGCAGACCACATCAACGTCAAGGTGATGAGAGGTCTCCTTCTTGCTCTTCAAGCCTTCCATGCTCTGCTCTTTGGATAGCTTCCTTTGGCCTTTGGTCCATTCATCAGAGGGCAGACCACATCAATGTCAAGGTGATGAGAGCTCTCCTTGCTCTTCAAGCCTTCCGTGCTCTGCTCTTTGGGTAGCTTCCTTTGGCCTTTGGTCCATTCATCAGAGGGCGCAGACCACATCAACGTCAAGGTGATGAGAGCTCTCCTTGCTCTTCAAGCCTTCCATGCTCTGCTCTTTGGGTAGCTTCCTTTGGCCTTTGGTCCATTCATCAGAGGGCAGACCACATCAACGTCAAGGTGATGAGAGCTCTCCTTCTTGCTCTTCAAGCCTTCCATGCTCTGCTCTTTGGGTAGCTTCCTTTGGCCTTTGGTCCATTCATCAGAGGGCAGACCACATCAACGTCAAGGTGATGAGAGGTCTCCTTCTTGCTCTTCAAGTCTTCCATGCTCTGCTCTTTGGGTAGCTTCCTTTGGCCTTTGGTCCATTCATCAGAGGGTGCAGACCACATCAACGTCAAGGTGATGAGAGCTCTTCTTCTTGCTCTTCAAGCCTTCCATGCTCTGCTCTTTGGGTAGCTTCCTTTGGCCTTTGGTCCATTCATCAGAGGGCGCAGACCACATCAACGTCAAGGTGATGAGAGCTCTCCTTCTTGCTCTTCAAGCCTTCCATGCTCTGCTCTTTGGATAGCTTCCTTTGGCCTTTGGTCCATTCATCAGAGGGCAGACCACATCAACGTCAAGGTGATGAGAGCTCTCCTTGCTCTTCAAGCCTTCCATGCTCTGCTCTTTGGGTAGCTTCCTTTGGCCTTTGGTCCATTCATCGGAGGGCGCAGACCACATCAACGTCAAGGTGATGAGAGCTCTCCTTCTTGCTCTTCAAGCCTTCCATGCTCTGCTCTTTGGGTAGCTTCCTTTGGCCTTTGGTCCATTCATCAGAGGGCACAGACCACATCAATGTCAAGGTGATGAGAGCTCTCCTTCTTGCTCTTCAAGCCTTCCATGCTCTGTTCTTTCCAGGGCCTCTCAAAATCTTTACAGACAATACCACAGTGATCTGGTACATGAACAGAAGTTGGGGGAGGCACAGTCTTACCTGCTGTGCAGACTAGCTCTTTGGGGTTGGGATCTGGCTGTCCAGTATCAAGACACTGTTCAGGCTGACTATATTCCTTCAGAACAGAATATTGTGGCAGACTTTGTGAACAAGTTCATAACACAGACTCGCATGTGAATGCTTCACAGAAATGTGTTTCGGATGTTGTCCACCAGTGGGGTACTCCTCAGGTAGATATTTTTGCCTGCCCTCTGAACAGACAACTTCATCTCCTTTGCATCAGAGTCCCAAGTCCTATGGCTTGGAAGATGGATGCTCTCTCTTTTTTTTGGAAGGGGATATTTCTTTATTCCTTCCCTCCCCTTCCTCTCATTTTGGGGGTCCTGTTCAACATAGAACAGGACTTCCCCAAAATCTTGTTGTTGACTCCCTTTTCCAGCATTGGTTCTCTCTGTTGCACCTAGCCAAGGGCTATCGCCACAAATTACCTCATAGGATGGACCTACTTATACAAAACAAGGGGTCTTTCATCAATACTCACTTGTCCATTGTGGGTGATAGGGTTTTGATCCCTTGTAGGCACCTTGTTTTTCCGAGAACATGTTGTGGGTTCTGCAGGAGGCCACTTCCATTCTCCAAATGGAAGACATTTTTGTTTGGTATCTTGCTCGTAACCAGGATCCACTTTCTGTGGAAGTTCCTTTGGTTCTGTATCATTTGTGTGAATTGCTCAATGCTGGGTTGGCATATTCTTCAGTTAAAGTTCACCTTTCAGCTGTTTCTGCTTGTCTGCCTGTGACTTCTCCTTTGGCTTCTAGGCTTGAGGTCAAACAATTTCTTAAAGGTGTCCTTCATATTAGGCCTTCCAGGAAGCCTATTCCTCCTTCTTGGGACCCTAATTGTGTTGTTGAAAACCTGACTCCGGCTCTTTTTAAGCCTGCAACTTCAGCTTCCTTGCAACATTTTACATGGAAAACTGTTCTTCTTTTGGCCCTTTATTCAGTTAGAAGGGTGTCTGAGCTTCAGGCCCTTACAGCTGTCCCCCCTTTTTTAGTTTTCGATAAGGACAGGTTGTCTCTTTGTAATAATCTTTTATTTATATCCAAGGTGGTTAATCAGTCTATAAATTTGCCCACTTTTCTTCTTCTACATAGTCTTAGGGTTGCCACCCATCCCATTATTAGTGGAACACTCGCAGGTTGAGCTACCTTATCTTGTTGTACCCGCTGTGCAAAACAGTGGGACTTGAAAAGTCCTGCTTTTTGATCACACTGAATTGCCATGGAAAAGCTGCAGTTACTTCTGGCTTTTCCATGGCAATTCAGTTACATCACCAACCCAGACCTGCAGGCAAAGCTATTCCCTGTTAGGTCTGGGTGTCTTAAATCTTGCAGCAGTTAGCCGAAATTCATGAAGGGGGGGTGGGGATTGGGGCAGGAAGAGCCCTTCAAAGAAGATCACGACTGTAGAGCAGTTTGTTTTAGTGCTTCTACAGATATTAACGAAATTGAGTGAGGTTTGGTGCTTTTTTTTTATTTTTATTTTTTTTTTCTAACAGCTAAGCCAACCAGCTACAGAGCCAGTTATACAGCCAGTCAGCCATTTCATCCATCCATCCAGCCATTCATTCATTCATTCATTCATCTATCTATCCATCCATCCAGTTATGCAGCCAGTCAGCCATTCCTCTATCCATCCATCCATCCAGTCATCCAGCCAGTCAGCCATTCATTCAGCCAGCCATTCATTCATTCACTCATCCAGCCATCCAGTCATTCATTCATTCATTCCTTCATTCATTCATTCATGCAGACAGTCAGCCATTCATTCATTCATCCAGCCAGCCATTCATTCACTCATTTATCCATTCATTGATTCATTCATTCAGCCATTTATTCATCCATTCAGTCAGCCATCCATCCATCCTTCCAGCCATTCATTCATTCATTCATCCATGCAGCCAGTCAGCTGTCATTTCATGTATCTATACAGCTATTCATTCATTCATTCAGCCATTCATTCGTTCAGCCATTCATTCATTCGTTCAGCCATTCATCCATCCATCCACCCAGCCATTTATCCATTCATTAATTCATGCAACCAGCCAGCCGTCCATTCATGTATCTATGCAACTATTCATCCATGTATTCAGCCAACCATCCATCCAGTCATCCATCCAGCTAGCCACTCCAGCCAACCAGCTAGCCACTACAGCGGCCATCCATCCAGGCATTCATCCATCCATCTAGCCACTCCAACCAGCCAGCTGTTGTACCCATAACTGCATCTCCTTCACCACTCCTGTGATGTCATAATAGGGGGTGTGGCCAGTGTCATATTGGCCACACACCCATGCCCCACTTTGGCCCACTTAAAAGGTGGCAGCCCTACATAATCTGCTAGTGAGAAGGTTCTTCACACCTTGGATTTACATAGGCAGCTTGGATATTGTTTGGATAAGATTAAGACCTTTTGCAGGTCTGAGCAACTTTTTGTTTCCTTTCATCCTGTCTTGAGTTTTAGTTGTTTCTAGGCAAGCCATTTTTTCTTGGATTTCTAAGGCTATTTCCTTTTATGACTCCTTTCATGGGAAAAGCCTTTCTGCTTTTGTAAAGGCTTGTTTTACCAGGGCTGTGGTTTCCTCTGCTGCTTTTTTTCCAGTGATTGGATACCAACTCCACCCTTGAAACTGCTCTTGGATTTGTGTCCAAACATTACAAGATACAGTAGATGTGGCTTCTAGGGCTACAGCTGGATTTGCCAGGGCAGTCCTACATGACTTTCTTGAGGGTTCTCCTGTGCCTTTCTCCTCCCAAATTTCCTCTTAAGCTGTTGTACTCTCCCTTCAATGAAGAAGGCTGCAACAGTGATGTAGAAGGACATAGTACGGTTTTGTAAAATTTTACCATAACAGTAGATGTCCTTCCCTGCACTGTTACAAAATTAGCTCCTGCCCTCCTTCCCCCTTTTTCTTTTTTCTTTCTGGATGCACATGTTCCTCCTTTTCTCTTAGAAATGAAAAGCCCCAAGAGCAACAACAGTCCAGAGGTAGGTACATTCATACATCACCTTTACCTACACTATGAGTGAGGAGCATATGTGTGAAGTACACTGACATTTTAAAAATCCTAAGGCTTTGGTATACTAGCCGAACATTGGGCTACCCTTGACAGGGGATTCCTTTAGTAAGGAATACTGCAACAGTGAAGGGAAGGGCATCTACTTTTACAGTAAAATTTTACACAACTGTACGTTAGCTAGGATATTAGCTATTTCCTGTGTGTCAGAGAGTGTAGTATTAATGTGGACCAGGTCTGAACACTGGCTGGTGTTAGTTCTTAACTTGCTTATACAGATAAAGAAAGATTTAAAGTTTTTAGCATGTTACAAGACACCAACAACTATGCTAATTCATATAGCTTATAGAATGATATACCTTTTTTTAGAAGATTCACTGTCCCAAGGGGTAATCTCCTCTGAAATTTCTAATTTTCTTTCTGTGGAAAAAAACATTGATGCCATCTGTGTTCAGGAGTCCAAAGGTACATAAAGATATGTCTGACCCCCCCCCCTTTAGGCTTATAGTAGCAGCACAGGGGTCGAAAACATACCCTCTAGCTGTCTTTGTGGGTCGGGCTTTAAAGAACTTCCTCACGTCTATTCACTATACATTCAGGGATTCATGGGACTTTCTAAGATTTGACAAAGTTACTACAATGACACTTGTTTTAACTGTAGATGTAGTGGATTTGTTTACATGTATACCATGCACAGCAGGTTTAGATTTTTTTCATGAAGCACTTTCAGAACTTACTCAGTTTGATTATTAATGAAACTCATTTTATATAATTGTATTTATTTTGAAGGAGACTGTTTCAGACAGTTATCATTCTAATTTAGTTATGCACTTAGGGAAAAAAGTTCATCTTGGAATGCAATTACATCAAGTGTTGGAAAACGTATTTAAGATATCTTGATGACATCTTTATTTTTTTGGTAGCTTCCCTAGATATTATCCAGTAATTCTTTAATTAGATTAGTAATACCACTGAATTCATTACTTTCACTCACCAAATCAGTACTACCATTGCTAACTATCTGGACGTCACTATTTCTAAGAATATAAACATGCACTGATTTGAGTGTACTATTTTCAGAGAATCAGCTTTTTCTAATACATATTTACATTACAAAAGCGGTCATCCATTTTTTGTAAAAGGAATTTAATCAAGGGACAGCTGATGAGGGTGGCCAGGATGTGGTCTAGTTTTGATGTTTTCAAAGTTGTATATAATAAATTATTTAACATGCTCTCAGAAAGAGGGTACCCTCAGAATTTTGTCAAAAGAATAGGAGAAGTGGTACAGGGATGGAGTACAAAATACTTCTTTTTAAATTCTTTTTATTCTTTTTTTTATTTCCTTCTGTAATGTAATTATAAGTACATGTACCATTTATTCTCCATTTGTTTTCATGACTCTTGTTTCTAATACACACTAGATATGCTCCTCACCTTTCTATCCACACATTTACTCCTACTACTGTCATACCTTATGTGCTATATGGTACCTATCGCACCTCTTTCTCAATCCCCCTTACTCTCACTTGCCAGTCGTTCACTATCACTATTGCTTCTAGCTTATTTAGCTTACCCCTATCTCATTTTCAGACATAAAAGTTTTAACCCTTCTCCCAACCTGTATAAGGTAAAATTTTAATTTAATACTGACATACCTAAACCCTCACTAGTGTATGCATATTGTAAAAAGATCATATGTGGCAATGTCAACCTAAACCCAGGTTCCGACTACCTCTCTTCTCCACCTGCTCCCTCATCTACTAAAAATTTGGAAATCTTATCTGTGAATATTCAAAGTATAGTAAAGAACATTTCTGAATTTTATTCCCAGATCACTCATTACTCCTGAGACGACATTATACGTACAGAAACTTGGCTCAATCCACATATAAAAGACTCTGAAATTCTCCCCCTGGCTATACTGTCAGCCACTGTGACAGATAAAATAAAAAGGTGGTGGCATAGCAGACATGTTTTCTGACCATATCTGTATCTCTCCTTCTATTTCTCTACCTAAATTCCTCTCTGCTGAGATCCTTGCTCTCACTGTTAATTAAATGAGCATAAAACATTTTGTATAATTGCCCTATATATTCCCCCTGGAAATAACATCCCTGTTATTGAAGACATCCTACATGGTGTGTCTAGTTCCTTTTCTCGTGAAATAATAATTCTTGATGATGTCAATATTAACTGGCAAACCTTCACATCAGACTACCCTTCCACTAGTATCAGTCTATATGGTTGCAAACAACTCATAACTTCCCATACTCCCTTCAACATAGCTAATAGCAGTGAGACTACTCTGGACTGGATCCTAGTCTCAAATTCAAATCTTTACAACTCTCCGAAAACCATCCCACCTATGTTCAGAGACTAGCAACTCACTATATCAAACAGCACCTTTATAAAGGCTGCCGTAATCTCTCAAATTTCAATTCCAAGATCTTTAACAACTTTCTTAATAACTTTAATTGGTCCAGCCTCTATTCCCTACCACTAGATAATGCTGTTCTAAAATTTTATGCAATATTTCTTGACATTCTCAGTTGCGTTGCTCCTATAAGAAAAAAGAGAGTTAAATTTACCCAGTCACCCTGACTATACCCTTCTTGTAGACAATTAATGTATATGAGAGACAAAGCTTGGAGAAACTGGCAAAAATACCAATCTCAAGCTCACCTACAGACCTACACACAACTTCGAAACATGACAAAAAAACAGTTACTGATGATAAATCTTATTACTTCACCCCACAAGATAACCAACCCCCCCCCCCCTCAAATATTTTGGTCCCCTATCAAGAAAATATTACACCATGAGGGGGAAATTCCACTGAAATAACAAACTTCAGACCAATTGCAATCTTGTCCCCTGTTTCCAAGATCTTAGAAAAATGTATTCATAAACAACTTTTACAGTACTTGCTTCATAAATATCTGTTAACCTCTACACTGCATGGCTGTTCACCCAGATTATAGCACAACAACCGCCATTGTTGCCTTTTGGACCATGTCATTAAAGCCAGACATAACATGGCATAATGGTAAAGGTGTATACCTTACAGTCACAAGGTACAGGGTTTGATCCTTACCTTTGGGAGGTGTGACTGGGCTTAACAATACCCCCTGGGGTTGTTAGCCTAGTAATTACCTATGAACCTATGGTCCTTCCCAGTTACAATCTATCATTCGGTAGGCTTTCAGCTATTGAAAACTGGCTCAGTGACAATAAGTTTTTCTAAATCCAAATAAAACAAAACTGCTGTTATTTCTCCCCAAAGCCCAAACACACATAAGACACCTTCAAAATATCCTCTCTAAACAATACTGAAATTGAAGTTGTACCTCACACAAAGTTACTTGGTGTCATAATAGATGATCAACTGAAATTGGATCTTCATATTCAAAGTGCATAAAAACAACACACCAAAAACTGGGCATGCTCTACAGATCAAAAAAATTAATTCCCAACTCATGAAGAGTTATTCTAGCCAATACATACATCCTTCTTTCACACTATATGCCTCACCCATTTTTACCAACGTTCAGATCTCCCAAAAATCAAAACTTAAGCTTTGCTACAACAAAGTAGCTAGATTTGCAGCCAGTCAGATGTGCAACTCCCACCACTGCTCTGCCTGCAGATATTTAAATTGGCTTGAGTTACCTCACTACCACAAGTTCACTCAACTCCTCCTTGCTCATAAAATGGTATACAAATCCTCATCCTGCCCAGCAACCAGAACCATTCTTAACCATTACCTCCCTAATCGCCCTCTTTGCTCATCTGAGAAACCCCTCCTTGAAATCCATAAACCAAAAAAATCTATTTGTCATTGCCTACATTCCTACCCAGCAGCCAAGGTCTGAAACAGTATTCCTACAGTATTAGAGCAATGTCATGTAGTCCTATATTCATGCAATCGCTAAAGAGATTTCTCCTCAACTCCCGGCTCTGTAAATGTTCTTGCACCAGGCTGACACTACCCAATGCTCCTTCCTTCTCTCCACCATCTTTCTTCTTCCTTCTCTTTCAGATTTTGTTTTTCCTCTTTCCTTTCCCCCCTTCTCTTACTAGTCAAAACACTAGTTACTTCTCCGATAGCTCCATACATTAACTCTATTTCCTAATCTCCCCAACTGCTAAATCACTTTCCTTTCTGTTAATCTTTTGCCCATGTTTAAAGTACTTTATTACAATTGATTGTATTTTACTAGGTGTTCAGTATTCTTTGATTGTTGTTTAATTACACTGTATGATTTTCTGATCTGACTTTATTTATCCTGTATGTCGATTCTAATGTATCTTACTGCACTTCATGTCATAATAGTATGTAGTTTATTAATTGAACTATGTATGTTGGAGCTTTTCTCCCCAGGCCTTCGCTGAAAATGAGATTCATGTCCAGTTGGACTTTCCCGGTAAACAAATGCCAAATAAATAAAGTAAATAAATATCAACCTTTGTTAGGATCAGGTCACACAGTAGAACATAATACAGCATAGACCAGCAATAACATTGATGCAGTCAGTTTTTACAAATCTTTAGTTATTAAATACAATAATGATTTTAAATTGATTAAGGGTATTGTAAAGAATCATTGGAACTAACCAAAAGTGATGATTATCTCTACAGGGTAGTAGGGTTTTCAAGACAGGAAGGAATCTTAAATTTCTTTTTTAAAAACAAAATTGGGGGCAAAAAGAAGTTCAATATTAGACGCACAAAAGTATGCTGCTTGCAGCCAATGTCCCTTTATTTTGGAAAAGTCATCTTTTACCATAGATAGTTTGTAATGTTAGGGTGTTTATGGTTAACGGAAACTGTGCCACAAAAGGGTGGTGTGCATAGCGTAATGTTCAAGCTGTACATGTTTCTACATTAGAAAGACTGAGAGCCCCATCTCTATAAGAATAAATTAACACAATTATGACTTTTAGAAAAAACACTGATAATTCACTTTTTAGACAAATATTAAGTTGTGATAATTTTTTAGAAATTCAATGTTGGTATCCTTAGTGATACCTTTAAATGAACGGTGGGAGGGGCAATGGGAAACACTGAATACAAGGAATTATTGTGGAAACTCAGACTAAATGCTTATGTTTTTTGTGGGCTTATGAGCAGTTACCTATAGTACCAGTTTTAAAACCTTGAGCAGCAAAGTTGTAGAGCAATGACCTTTGACTTTAGGTGATGGAAGATAATTTATACACATTAAATATGTTTTTCATACATTTCTCTTATAGCTTGATATGTTTACATGCATTTTTAATGTATAAATATATTTTTATATGTCTGTATATTAGTGCAACTTTTGATTTGTCCTAGATGTTGTGACTTTTAAGATGAAGATTTCTTACGGTTTGATCATTTCATTAACTTTTCTACTGTTTTTTATTGGTTGGCTGTAATATGCTAACAAAAGTCACATGATTTGGATGTTCTGTTATATAAATTTGTGTGTGGTTTTGACTTGTGATTTTTTTCCTTCTGTAGAGGATACAAGATGCTGATGAAAGCTGCAGAGATGGGCAACACCAAAGCCATGGAAAAGGTGGCATATGCTATGCTTTTTGGTGACTACATGGATCAGAATGTACAATTAGCTAAAGACTTTTCTGTGAAACTGGCAGAGGAAGGATCACCAAAAGGACAGACAGTAAGTATATTTTTGCTGTAAAATGTAAGCATTTTGTATTTGTAGATTTATTTGAAAATCTTGTGTCTGTGTTAGCAACTCACTGTAAGCTGCTGATTTAGTGTGTGCAGGAGTAATGTATGTAAAATGCAGTGCCATTATGAGGCCCGTTGCTCAGCAGGCCAACAAAAGCAGGAGCACCTAGGTGTTACCATGATATTGTACATCTTCTGTGTTATGTTACCATGTTCACCTACCACACTGTTCCTTACCAAACAATTTTTCACCTACTACCCTGCTTGTTGAGTGTCTGTGCACATGGACGTGGGGGGGGGGGGGGTCTTCCTTTCAGTATTGGAATATAATTCCAGTAACCTCATCTTCTTTTACAGGCTGTGAGTCTGTTGTTTATCTGTAATGTTTGGCTGCTGAAGATGTTCTGTTATGCATCTTATGTTGTCAGCCCTTGAAAATTTTGGCCACAGTTTACACTGCATAGGTCTTCTGTCGTCACCTTGTGGACATTCACATCTCCTGCTTTTGCTGTTGTGATGCCCCTGCACTGGCCCAGTAATCAAGGAGCCTCAATCCTTAGCACTGGCAACAGTGAGGGACGTACACATTGGAAGGATGACAAGTACACACACAGTAAAGTGCAATTTCCCTTAAGAGCACACAGAGATCACAGCCAATCTGGGATTGGTTTCTCCGTCTTTCTCCAGATCCCCAGTGGCACAGTTTTAGGGTTAAGATCTCGGCTGAGGGGCCAAGCCAAGACCTCCAGCACCTTCTCTGTCCAACCAGTGCTTCATGTCTTTCCCTAAAGTAGCTGACACACACAGCCTCTGAGATTTTGGTTTCTGTACAAACACACACACACCTGGGGAAGGCTGACACAGGTTTCCTAGCTGTGTCCCCTTCTGCCCAGACTATAAGGTAGTTTCCATTGCCACCAATGCCTTCTTATCAGCTACTATAAGTCCCTTACAAAGGGTGGCCAATCCTACTTTGTAATATTACTATTATCCAAATGGTAGTTTTGACCAAGAACAAGATTATTTAGGAGTGGTCTGTACAGTGTCGCCAAATACATATGCAAGTACTCTAAGAGCTTAAATATATCTCACAAGTATCAGACACAAAGATAAGTTTAAATATATTTAATAATAAATAAAAAGAACAAGATGATAGTCAATCAAAGCAGTGACTTCAGAGTTCAGAATCACAGGAAATATTTTAAAACAACATTTCAGGATAGTCTCAAATACAGAAAACGTCTAAACTAATCCTTACTATATTCCTAACTATATATAAGAGGTGCTATGCCGCAAGTCCTACTTACAGACAGCACATAGGCAGAAGTGCTGAGTGGATGTTTCTAGGTCCAAGACAAGATACAAAATGCCCCAGTCTCTCTCTGAGAGAGTTCTTTAATAATAATCATTATTATAATATAATAATATTATAGTAAGCATTACTGCTGGGTTAGCTTGAATGACATCACTCTTTGTCACCTGACTTCATTTCCCAGGCTAAACATATACTAACAAAATTTTAACATGCACAGGTATATAGTTTATATACATTTCTGTTCTGTTCCAGTAGGGTACACTGTGGACACATCTTTGAAGCTTAGTACTGTACAAACCCTGTTCAACACACACTTCTGCACCAGTAGTTTAATATACACGTAACATGTACTTCTCTTACATTTGTAAGACAAGCATATGAATCATGTTGATATTCACAAATGACATATGATTATTTACAAAATTACAGATAGCTGGGCTGGCAGTGTCACAGCTGTATCATGCTGTTTGTTACATCCCTTAATTCTTTGAGCTTTTGTTGCCTTGCTCTTTGACTCCTTTTATTTATAATGAGGAGTATATTTGCATCCCACTCTTAAGTATTGGAGAGCTGGTATTGAATTACTTGCAAGCTTCTATTAACATTTTTTTGCCTACCTTTTACAATCGAACAAAAGTACTCATGGGTCCCTTTTCTTATTTGTTGGTATAATTGCTTCCTTTGTGGCTGTTTACTTCTTTCCTTGGATTTTGATTCTCAGTGACATTATTCTACATTTATTCACTGAATTTAAGCTGCAGCCTGTGTCTTAGACATATGTCCTCCTATTCTGATGTTGCAGTATTCATAACAATAGGGAGTAGCTGCCTAAATGCCATTTTATGGCCCTCATAGCTGACATCACACGTACCCTCCAAGACAAAGACTTTGGTATACTGGCTGGATGGTGGAGTTGCAGGCAGCTACTCCCTACTGTTATGAATACTGTAACATAGAAGATAGGGACATCTATGGTTATGGTAAGGTCTTACATAACTATTCTTTACAGATTTGTAAGTCTGACATAAGTGATTCCTGCTGGAGTTCTGGCAGCAGTTTACATCTGTTGTGTTCTGTTGTTTTGGTGGGGGTGATCTGTCTTTATGTATATTTTACAAATTTCTGTTACTTACTTTGCCATGGAAAGTACTTATGCGTTACTTAGTCATTGTCTGTATTTCTTTGCAGGCTCTTGGTTTTCTTTATGCTGTTGGACTGGGCTTTAACTCAAGTCAAGCCAAGGTAAATATGCATGGCCATACAAAACAAGTGAAAGGCAAAAAATGAAGACGATAAACGCCATTAACTTGTCGTTCTGTGTGTGCTTGTTGTGTTCTAGGCATTGGTTTACTACACATTTGGAGCACTTGGAGGAAATTTAGTTGCTCACATGATATTGGTAAGTGTGAACCCTTTCCAGTCTGTTTGAAAGTCTTCCTTTGTTTAACTGCTCATTAATGACAGAGCTTTGTTGTAAGTAATCCTATCCTACTTTGTGCACTTGTTAATGTTTGTAACTTGTCAGCAGCGCAAAGGGATGATAAGCAGAAAAGTCTTTTGTAGCTTCATATTCTCGTCCTGGTGACCACCCAGGAGCAGCTCGTAAAGGATGTTTCCATGTGTTTGCACCTCTTGTGAAATCAGCATGTGGATATAATTGGGGAGCAGATGTAATGGGGAAGAGTCAGCATTCAATGGATATAATTGCTATATGCGTTCAGCACTTGATGTTGAGAGGAGTTGATGTGGATATAATTACTATATGTGTTCAACACTAGATGTTGAGAGGAGTCAATGTGGATATAATTAATATATGTGTTCAGCAGTAGATGTTGAGAGGAGTCAGTGTGGATATAATTAATACATGTGTTCAGCACTTGATGTTGAGACGAGTCGATGTGGATATAATTAATATATGTGTTCAGCACTTGATGTTGAGAGGAATCAACGTGGATATAATTAATATATGTGTTCAGCACTAGATGTTGAGAGGAGTCAATGTGGATATAATTAATATATGTGTTCAGCAGTAGATGTTGAGAGGAGTCAATGTGAATATAATTAATATATGTGTTCAGCACTTGATGTTGAGTCAATGTGGATATAATTACTATATGTGTTCCGCAGTAGATGTTGAGAGGGGTCAATGTGGATATAATTGCAAGATGTGTTCAGCACTAGATGTTGAGAGGAGTCAATGTGGATATAATTAATATATGTGTTCAGCACTTGATGTTGAGAGGAGTCAGTGTGGATATAATTACTATATGTGTTCAGCAGGAAAAGTTGAGAGGAGTCACTGTGGATATAATTAATATATGTGTTCAGCACTTGATGTTGAGAGGAGTCAATGTGGATATAATTAATATATGTGTTCACCACTTGATGTTGAGTCAATGTGGATATAATTACTATATGTGTTCCGCAGTAGATGTTGAGAGGGGTCAATGTGGATATAATTGCAAGATGTGTTCAGCACTAGATGTTGAGAGGAGTCAATGTGGATATAATTACTATATGTGTTCAGCATTAGATGTTGAGAGGTGTCAGTGTGGATATAATTAATATATGTGTTCAGCAGTAGATTTTGAGAGGAGTCAATGTGGATATAATTACTATATGTGTTCAGCACTTGATGTTGAGAGGAGTCATTGTGGATGTAATTAATATATGTGTTCAGCAGTAGATGTTGAGAGGAGTCAATGTGGATATAATTACTGTGTGTTCCGCAGTAGATGTTGAGAGGAGTCAATGTGGATATAATTAATATATGTGTTCAGCACTTGATGTTGAGAGGAGTCATTGTGGATGTAATTAATATATGTGTTCAGCACTTGATGTTGAGAGGAGTCATTGTGGATGTAATTAATATATGTGTTCAGCAGTAGATGTTGAGAGGAGTCAATGTGGATATAATTACTGTGTGTTCCGCAGTAGATGTTGAGAGGAGTCAATGTGGATATAATTAATATATGTGTTCAGCACTTGATGTTGAGAGGAGTCAGTGTGGATATAATTACTATATGTGTTCTGCAGTAGATGTTGAGAGGAGTCAGTGTGGATATAATTAATATATGTGTTCAGCACTAGATGTTGAGTCAGTGTGGATATAATTAATATATGTGTTCAGCACTTGATGTTGAGAGCAGTCAGTGTGGATATAATTAATATATGTGTGTTCAGCACTTGATGTTGAGAGGAGTCAATGTGGATTTAATTAATATATGTGTTCAGTACTTGATGTTGAGAGGAGTCAATGTGGATATAATTACTATACGTGTTCCGCAGTAGATGTTGAGAGGAGTCAATGTTGATATAATATATGTGTTCAGCACTTGATGTTGAGAGGAGTCAGCATGGATATAATTAATATATGTGTTCAGCGGTAGATGTTGAGAGGAGTCAATGTGGGTATAATTAATATATGTGTTCAGCACTTGATGTTGAGAGGAATCAGTGTGGATATAATTACTATATGTGTTCAGCAGGAAAAGTTGAGAGGAGTCACTGTGGATATAATTAATATATGTGTTCAGCACTTGATGTTGAGAGGAGTCAATGTGGATATAATTAATATATGTGTTCAGCACTTGATGTTGAGAGGAGTCAATGTGGATATAATTAATATATGTGTTCAGCACTTGATGTTGAGTCACTGTGGATATAATTACTATATGTGTTCCGCAGTAGATGTTGAGAGGGGTCAGTGTGGATATAATTGCAAGATGTGTTCAGCACTAGATGTTGAGAGGAGTCAATGTGGATATAATTACTATATGTGTTCAGCATTAGATGTTGAGAGGTGTCAGTGTGGATATAATTAATATATGTGTTCAGCAGTAGATTTTGAGAGGAGTCAATGTGGATGTAATTACTATATGTGTTCAGCAGGAGATGTTGAGAGGAGTCAATGTAGATATAATTAATATATGTGTTCAGCACTAGATGTTGAGAGGAGTCAATGTGGATATAATTAATATATGTGTTCAGCAGTAGATGTTGAGAGGAGTCAATGTGGATATAATTACTATGTGTTCCGCAGTAGATGTTGAGAGGAGTCAATGTGGATATAATTAATATATGTGTTCCGCACTAGATGTTGAGAGGAGTCAGCGTGGATATAATTAATATGTGTGTTCAGCACTTGATGTTGAGAGGAGTCAGTGTGGATATAATTAATATGTGTGTTCAGCACTAGATGTTGAGAGGAGTCAATGTGGATATAATTAATGTATGTGTTCAGCAGTAGATGTTGAGCGGTGGGGTGTCAATGTGGGTATAATTAATATATGTGTTCAGCACTTGATGTTGAGTCAATGTGGATATAATTAATATATGTGTTCAGCACTAGATGTTGAGAGGAGTCAATGTGGATATAATAACTATATGTGTTCAGCAGGAGATGTTGAGAGGAGTCGATGTGCATGTAATTAATATATGTCTTCAGCACTAGATGTTGAGAGGAGTCAATGTGCATATAATTACTATGTGTTCAGTACTTGATGTTGAGAGGAGTCGATGTGGATATAATTAATATATGTGTTCAGTACTTGATGTTGAGAGGAGTCACTGTGGATATAATTAATATATGTGTTCAGCACTAGATGTTGAGTCAGTGTGGATATAATTAATATATGTGTTCAGCACTTGATGTTGAGAGCAGTCAGTGTGGATATAATTAATATATGTGTGTTCAGCACTTGATGTTGAGAGGAGTCAATGTGGATATAATTACTATACGTGTTCCGCAGTAGATGTTGAGAGGAGTCAATGTTGATATAATATATGTGTTCAGCACTTGATGTTGAGATTAGTCAGCATGGATATAATTAATATATGTGTTCAGCGGTAGATGTTGAGAGGAGTCAATGTGGGTATAATTAATATATGTGTTCAGCACTTGATGTTGAGAGGAATCAGTGTGGATATAATTAATATATGTGTTCAGCAGGAGATGTTGAGAGGAGTCACTGTGGATATAATTAATATATGTGTTCAGCACTTGATGTTGAGAGGAGTCAATGTGGATATAATTAATATATGTGTTCAGCACTTGATGTTGAGAGGAGTCAATGTGGATATAATTAATATATGTGTTCAGCAGTACATGTTGAGAGGAGTCAATGTGGATATAATTAATATATATGTGTTCAGCACTAAATGTTGAGAGGAGTCAGTGTGGATATAATTACTATATGTGTTCCGCAGTAGATGTTGAGAGGAGTCAATGTGGATATAATTACTATATGTGTTCAGCACTTGATGTTGAGAGGAGTCCATGTGGATATAATTAATATATGTGTTCAGCACTTGATGTTCAGAGGAGTCAATGTGGATATAATTAATATATGTGTTCAGCAGTAGATGTTGAGAGGAGTCAATGTGGATATAATTACTATATGTGTTCAGCACTTGATGTTGAGAGGAGTCCATGTGGATATAATTAATATATGTGTTCAGCACTTGATGTTCAGAGGAGTCAATGTGGATATAATTAATATATGTGTTCAGCAGTAGATGTTGAGAGGAGTCAATGTGGATATAATTTATATATGTGGTCAGCATTAGATGTTGAGAGGAGTCCATATGGATATAATTAATATATGTTCCAGCACTTGATGTTGAGAAAAGTCAGTGTGGATATAATTAATATATGTGTTCAGCAGTACATGTTGAGAGGAGTCAATGTGGATATTATTAATATATATGTGTTCAGCACTAGATGTTGAGAGGAGTCAATGTGGATATAATTACTATATGTGTTCAGCACTTGACGTTGAGAGGAGTCAATGTGGATATAATTAATATATATGTTCAGCAGTAGATGTTGAGAGGAGTCAATGTGGATATAATTAATATATGTGTTCAGCACTTGATGTTGGGAGGAGTCAATGTGAATATAATTAATATATGTGTTCAGTACTTGATGTTGGGAGGAGTCAATGTGGATATAATTAATATATGTGTTCAGTACTTGATGTTGAGAGGAGTCAATGTGGATATAATTACTATATGTTTTCCGCAGTAGATGTTGAGAGGAGTCAATGTGGATATAATATTTGTGTTCAGCACTTGATGTTGAGAGGAGTCAGCGTGGATATAATTAATATATGTGTTCAGCAGTAGATGTTGAGAGGAGTCAATTTGGATATAATTAATATATGTGTTCAGCACTTGATGTTGAGAGGAGTCATTGTGGATATAATTAATATATGTGTTCAGCAGTAGATTTTGAGAGGAGTCAATGTGGATATAATTAATATATGTGTTCACCGGTAGATGTTGAGAGGAGTCAATGTGGATATAATTAATATATGTGTTCAGCAGTAGATGTTGAGAGGAGTCAATTTGGATATAATTAATATATGTGTTCAGCACTTGATGTTGAGAGGAGTCATTGTGGATATAATTAATATATGTGTTCAGCAGTAGATTTTGAGAGGAGTCAATGTGGATATAATTAATATAGGTGTTGAGCACTTGATGTTGAGAGGAGTCAGTGTGGATATAATTTAATATGTGTTCAGCACTAGATGAGAGGGGTCAATGTGGATATAATTAATATATGTGTTCAGCACTTGATGTTGAGAGGAGTCATTGTGGATATAATTAATATATGTGTTCAGCAGTAGATTTTGAGAGGAGTCAATGTGGATATAATTAATATAGGTGTTGAGCACTTGATGTTGAGAGGAGTCAGTGTGGATATAATTTAATATGTGTTCAGCACTAGATGAGAGGGGTCAATGTGGATATAATTAATATATGTGTTCAGCAGTAGATGTTGAGAGCAGTCAATGTGGATATAATTAATATATGTGTTCACTAGATGTTGAGTGTAGTCAATGTGGATATAATTAATGTACGTGTTCCGCACTAGATGTTGAGAGGAGTCAGTGTGGATATAATTAATATATTTCTTTGGCACTTGATGTTGAGAGGAGTCAGTGTGGATATAATTAATATATGTGTTCAGCATTAGATGTTGAGAGGAGTCAATGGAGATGTAAACTGTAGAGGCACATGTGAGCAGCCCTTCCTAGTTCCTGTGGTGCAATGAAACGTTAGCAAGTGATCATCATGCTTTGATGAATGCATGGCTGTAGCTGCCTCATTTTTATCTAGATGTTATGAGTTAGTGTTCGCCCATTTGTTGATGACTACAGTTACCATAGCATGCTTGGGGGGAGGCGGTTAGCCTGACTGCAATGTGAAAATTCTACAGTTTTTTTGCATTTTCTGTACATCCTCAGAACTGTCTAAAAATCACTGTTTCCCTCTTGCAAAAGCCATATCGCTCCCCTTAAAAGAAAATGTGCAGCACTGACTGCTATGTTCCTCTCGTGTTTTTAACTTCCCAGATTATGGTGCTGCCTTTTCTCCAAAAGAAGCTTATCCTTTCACTCTGTAAACATGCCATTGAGGTCCTCCAAAAATTTTGAAGTAAAACTAAATGCTACCTCTATAGAATAAATCCCTTTACAGTCTTGAATTGAGAAGTATGCAATGCTGTCCCTTATGTTACCCGGTCTTTTTACTCGGGTCTGAAAATAATTTGTCTTGGAGGAGACTGAATGTTAGAAGTGAAACCACCTGCCTGGATATCACAAGTAATACACTGTGCTGTTTATAGACAGTGATCAGAATCTGGTGAAGGTGCTGTGAAATTAGGTTGACTGTCTGTCGCAAGTTTATTTGTAATAAGCTAATAAGAAAGGAAGATCATTACAAGTAGTAATGTAGATGGTCGCATTAATTCATTTTTTACTATCTGTTTCGGTTGAATAACATTTGATCTGATGTTGTCAGTCTTCATAATGTCCTCAGCAAGTGAGTTCGGATCCAGTCTAGTGGATCTGACTCTGCCGTTGCTAAAGCGTGCAGCCACCAAATCTCTCAAGCTTATCTCTTACCCACAATGCACCTTCTAAATTACCTCTGATCTCATTTTCCACTTCTAGCTACCAGACATGGTTTACCATCTCTTGCAAGTTGTGTTTTTTAAGTAAGTAAAAATCTCCTTATTTCTTCAAAAAGCTTTGTTATTTATAACTGTATAAGGTTTTTTTCTGCTTTTCTCTTCTTTTTTTCTTGCACGTACCTCTTCTTCATACTTTCTTTCCCTTACGACATAATTCTGTTTATACAGTTCTTGGTATTCCCTTTCCCTTACGACTCCATCGTAATTCTGTTTTTACAATTCTTGGTATTCCCTTTCCCTTATGACTCCATCGTAATTCTGTTTTTACAATTCTTGGTATTCCCGTAATTCTGTTTTTACAATTCTTGGTATTCCCGTGCCCTTTTGTTTCATACCAAAAAAAAAGGTTCTTGCTAGGTATTATTATTTGTATTGTGTTGTATTTGTATTTTTACTGTTATTGCTGGGGGTTTTCTAACTGGTCTGACTAGATATTTTATCATGGCTGACAAACCTGTAGGCTTTAGAAAGTGTTCATAGTGTGAGCATAAACTGCCGCTTTTGGATGCCCACACTGTGTGTGTGTGTGTGTGTGTGTGTGTGTGTGTGCGCGCGTTTATGTACTGTTTGGGACCTCCGTATTTGCAAGAGGATTGCACAATTTGCCATAGATTTAATCCTCTAGCTAGGAGGATCCTATCTTATTGGGTCAGACTCGGACAGAACTCTCGGAGATGCTCTGTTGCCCTCGGACCAGATAATGTCCGTCCGTGGATCCAGTTTTTGACAAACTTACATCATCATTTTTACAGAGACCAGCATCTCAGTCCAGTTACTCCACTCATTCCTGTAAAAGCCTCACAGAAGAAGATGCGGAGAACAGTAGTCAACGAGATCCTCTCATGGCAGGGGCAGATTGGTTTTCCTTCAGCGCCTACCCCTCTGGGTCAGGTTATCCAGTGTTTTACCACACTTCTGCTGTAAATTCCTCCTGTAACACCTTCTGTTGTTTTAGAGTTACAAGATCCTAGTTGCCTGGATCAGTCAGTCTTAGATCAGAGGATCTCCATATCCTCTGAGCCAGAGTCGTCTCTGAGATCTCCAGATTTCCATATCCTCTGAGCCAACATGGTCTCTGAGATCTCCAATCCATTTGGAACCAGAGACCTCTTGGAGCTAAAGCCAGACCTGTCAGATCTGAGGTGCAGCATTCGACTCTGAAGTTCTTGGAGCCGTCTTTGCTCCTCAGAGGGTCGGCACTGGACATTTCAGCTCCGGCTTCCACCTCGAGGGTTTTGCCGACAGAGCGGGGGGGGGGGGGGGTGATTATTCTGAAACCTTTTTTCTCAGATCAGAGCATCTCTCTAACGCCTTCAAGGCTTTAAAGAAAATGTTCTCTGCCTCAGCAGACCTGATGGAGCCTTCCTGCTCATATCCTAGATATGCTACCATGATGCCACATTGTCAAGAGCCACACCTCTTTTCTCCACAGGAGCATCCAGTATCAAAGCCTTAGGTTCCCTCTCAGGGAATTTTGATTTCTTCTTCCCCATTGCATCCCACTGACGAAGTTCCCAGGAAGAGAATGTGCAAGAGGAAGCACCTACACTCCTCACAGGAGTCCATAACCGAAAACACAGATCTGAATGAGGGCAAAGGGTCCCTCACAGTCACTGCCTGAAGATGTCTCATTTGGAAACATCCTAGAAATCCTTAAACAGAGAGGTGGCTGAACTCCCTCTAACCCTACATTGGAGGAAACAGTTCTCCTAGAAGCTCTGGGTGCTGGACCCTCTACCTCCTGGGTGACTCATAGGATCATAGGAGGTTACTAGGTTAATGGTACTGGGGCCTGTACAAGCCTAGCCAAGAGTGTATCCCCCAAAAAAGAAACCTCAATCAGCACCAGTATCCCCTGTTAATGAGGGACACAGGTGGAACCTCTGGGACAAATTTCTGGTTTCCCATTTACTCATCAAAGTTGCGCTTGAAGAGGGTCAGCGGCATACTTTTATTTAACATGTGTGGGGGAGTCTGTTCCAGAGACGGGGCAGCCTTTAGGAGACTAACCTGCCTCTCCAACAGGTTTTGTTAATGTTGCATATAGATTTAGGCATTTTGGTCTGGTAATGCGTGAGGAGTTAGACCTACAGATATGGTAGGGCAGGGTCCAAGATTATCTTTTAGGTGAGACAAAGATCACCCCCTGAGCAATCTGTACAGTACCAAACAGAGTTATAGTGATTTGAGCCTGTCCACATAGGACAGGTTTTGGAGGCCATGGATTCTCTTTGTGAGGTTTTTGTGTAGCCTTTCCAGTTGGTGCAGGTGTTTGGAGAGGTACATACCAAATGAGGCGTTGTACTCAATTATTGGCCTAAAGAGGGAGGAGTACAGAGAGGAAATAACCTCCTTTTTCTTTCCTTTACTTATGAGATGAACCAAGTAAAAGGCTTTTCAGACCACTCCCACTACATGATGGTCGAATGTGTGATTGTTGTAAACCTCTGTACCCAGGTCTCTCACCACTGGTTATGTGCTTGGGGGTCGCCGTTGATGTGGTAAACAGTAGGGGCCATGTTTTTGCCGAATGGTATGATGATACACTTTTTGCATTTAACTAAAGGCCTTGACTTTGGCACCAGTCATTTTGTTGCTTTGAGACCCTCTTGTAGTATGTTAACATCATTTGTGGAGTCAATGATGGCATCCAACATAGTCATCAGCAAACTTGGTCAGCCACAGGCCTTTTGTCTTTGCCTGGACCTCTGAGAAGTAGATGCCAAACAGTAGGGATCCTAGGACAAATCCCTGGGGAACACCACTAGTGGTAGGTCTGCTGTCAGAGGTGGAGGGACCTATTTTGACCTTGTGGGTCCTATCAGTGAGCCAGCTGGCCAACCACCTGATGAAATAGGGATTTTACACCAAGTTGTGTTAGCCTTTCGATGATGTCCGAGTGGGGGATTGTGTCAAAGGCTGTGGCCAAGTCAGGGTAAGCTGTATGTACTGACCAAGTCCAATTAAGCACTTTCATCAGCAAATCTGACTTCATCAGAATAATGAACATTAAAAACAAATGGCTTATATACCTTCCCCCAGCACAGATAACATGGCATCACATCCTTCAAACCTAAATTACATTACTTCTTACAAGTAAAACATAAAAGCCTATTGGAAAAAAACATCAGATGTTAAAAATAAATAAAAAAATGTGCAAGGAGATGACAATGGCTGTTCTCCACTCTGCTGGAATGAAGCCTGTGCTCAGTGGCAAGGCTAGATTCTGCTGGAGATGGTGCAGAATACAGCTTGGGATACTATCAGGTCCCATGGAAGCTGTGTTCTTTGCCTTGGATAGAGCCTTTAACACGATCTATGGAGAAGTGAAGTGCAGGACAAGTATCCAGGATGCTGAATGGGCCTTGGAGGGGACAGTGGTTGAGGTATGCGCTGGGCCTTGGGGGGGACAGGGGTTGAGGTATGCACTGAACCTGTCTGCTAGTAGGTTGGCTATGTCAACAGGATTAGTGTTAAGTGGTACCATTAAGAACTAATTTGTAACAAGCCTGGGCTTTGCCGTTGAGGTTCCTGACATAACTGAAAAAGGCTTTGTGTTTACCCTTTGTTTCAGAGGCTAGTTTCAATTCATAATTGGCTTTGGAAGTTTTCACTAGTGATATAATTTGCTTGTTGAGGCTAAGAAGGGAGTTTTTCCAATTGGGAATTTGTGTCTTTTTACCCTTGGACAGCAGATTCTTCCTTTTGTTGTAAAGCCTGTTGATAGAGGATGTCCACCAGATAGGTTTGTGTTTCCTTGACAAGCAGGTTTTAGTTCCTTGGGTATGGCTGAGTCCATGCAATTGTACATTTGCTTGTATACTGCACTGGTGTACTGTTCAGCATAGTTGTCTGCATCCTCTGAAGGGGGCAGTGTTGTGAAGCTACTGATACCCTTCCTTAGAAGGTTATAGTCAGCTTTTGAGAAGTTTTTTAGCCTGGTTACGGCTGGGAGGGGGGGGGGGGGTGGATGGGATTTTCATCAGCAAATCTGACTTCATCAGAATAATGAACATTAAAAACAAATGGCTTATATACCTTCCCCCAGCACAGATAACATGGCATCACATCCTTCAAACCTAAATTACATTACTACTTACAAGTAAAACATAAAAGCCTATTGGAAAAAAACATCAGATGTATAAAATAAATAAAAAAATGTGCAAGGAGATGACAATGGCTGTTCTCCACTCTGCTGGAATGAAGCCTGTGCTCAGTGGCAAGGCTAGATTCTTGGTCCGATCTCACCAGGGAAGAACTTACTATGGGGCTATCACCCATGTTGGTGAGAACCAAGTCTAGAATTTTATCTCCCCTTGTGGGGGATAAGACAAGCTGGTCTAGTGCATTAGAAATGATGAAGTCGAGGAATCGTTGCCTGGGTGCATTAGAGTAGGAATAAATCACCCAGTCTATGGTGGGGTAATTAAAGTCACCAAAGGTTAGCGTATTAGAGGTTACCTTGATGGAGTCAAGTAGGTCCAGGTAGGAGGAGTGGGTGTCCTGAGTCATGGAAGAAGGTCTATAGCTGGCTGTAACTTGGATGGCTATCTTGCCAATTGTCAGTTGCACCTGGAGTAGTTCTAGTGCATCATGCTGGCAAACCAGTCTGGAGGTGTGCTTGTCTTTAGTGAAAATAAAGACTCCACCATCTTTATCTTCCTGACCTCATTTTGGGGTCGGAATGTGTGGAATGAGGTATAACCTAGTAAGGCAGGGGTGCTCTCCGCAACCTTGAACCAAGTTTCTGTGACTGCACAGATGTCGGCATCTTCCAGTGCGAGGAGAACCTCCAGTGAGTGCATTTTCAGGTGCTTTTTGACAAATCTTTTAAATTGGAAGATTTGTCTTTGGGATATTGCTTAAAAGGGCACAGTGTGGGAGGCAAGAGCCTTGGCAAGAATCCTGATTCCCAAGGGTGACAAGTAGAGGCCATCTTTAGCAAAGCATCGAGGCCCGTCAACCATGTCATCCCAGGCAGACAGATACTAGATCCCCTTCGAGTGACACCAGAAACTAAATCAATTGTTGGAAGTCAATTATTTTTTGTTGGCATTGTGGTATCTGTCTTGATAAAGGTAGGATGCTGCTTAGGGCTAGGGTCATACCTGCCTGGGACACATACTCTGAGAGCTCAATCATGTCTCTCATCATGTAGTTCTGGGACATATTGTCTCAAGTCATTCACACCACCATGGACAATGACAGAGTCATACTTGTACCTGTTGTGGAGAGACTTAGGTGCGTGCCTGATGTGACGATGACAGAGTCATGCTTGTACCTGTTGTGGAGAGACTTAGGTGCGTGCCTGATGTGGCGGATTCTGGCATCTGATAGACAAGTGACTGATTTTTTTCCTTGTCAAGCCTGGTGAGGGGGACATTGGTGTGTTTCACAACTGTTATGCCTTATGGGCTGTGTGAGTTTATTGTTATGCCTTATGGGCTGTGTTTGTGAAACACTTGTGTGTTGTCTGCTGTCTATGATGTCTTTGGTGTTGTGTGTAGAATGTTTGTGAGTGTGTTTTGGATTCCTCTGCTGTTTAGGTAAGTTTTTATTGAGGACCACTGCATAGGTGGGTGTATGTTGTGCTTAGCTATGTGATGATGGGTGGTGTGTTGTTTGTGATGGCAATCTCCTCTTTGTCAGGAGTACAGATTGTGACGCTAGAGAGCATGGATTCCAGGTTACTGATACAGATGCATGTATCACAAGTAAAAGAATTATGTGCTAGGCGAAGAGGGTTTTCAGTGAACATGAGTAATTTACTACACTGTCTTAGAATGCCCATGTCAACCAGGGTGGCAGGAGAAACGGGTTCCTATTGAATTGTCAGCAGCTTAGGTTGTCAAATGCTTAATCATCGACACCTAAGCATCGAACGCTTACAGTAGCGATATGCTGCAGATGGGGCAAGTAGAGCCGCAGGCACAGGCGTTGCCCTACGGCGTCACGCCTGGATGCGGCTGTGCAACTTTGTGGACCCTTTCAAGGCGTCCTTCACCAATTCCCCCTTTGATGGATCATCCTTGTTTGGTCCTCAGGTGAAGGATACATTGACTAGGTGCGAGGTGGAAGGTAAGACTCTCTCTGCCGTGGGAGTCCGTTTTTCTACCCCTTCTAGGCCTTCTCCCAAAGGTCAGAGGGGAGGAAAGATGTGGTTCCGTAAACAAACCCAGGGAGTCTCATCTGACGCACAAGGTCGATTCCCCTCTAGAGGCAGAGGGGGGAATAATAATAGACGCCGCCCTAGAGGCAGAGGAGGTCTGCAAAACCAGGGTAGCAGAGAAACTTTCTCTGATAAACCCTTTCAGCATCCCTGAGGTGCTGCCCGGCTGTCCACCTTCGGAGGCAGTCGGGGGAAGATTATCTCTGTACCCAAAAGCCTGGCTTTCCCTTACACAAGACAAATGGGTACAGTCGATCATATCCGAGGGTTACAAAATTCCTTTTATTCACATTCCATCCCAACCCAAAGGATCCCTTCCGGACGTTCCACCCAGTCTAAGGGAACAAGCAGCACTAGAAATTTCAAAGCTGCTATCAAAAAGAGCTATCCAATCAGTCCCAGCAGACCAACAAGGATCCGGAGTCTACTCCAAATTCTTTTTGTACCAAAAAAAACAGGGGACTGGAGACCCATACTAGATCTCAGCAACTTAAACAAGTATGTCAGAAAAACAAAATTCCGGATGGTCACGCTACAGTCCATTCTACCCTTCTTGGGTTAGGACATTTGGATGTGCTCGATAGATCTTCAGGATGCGTACTACCATATAAAGATGAACAGACGCTCCAGGAGATTTCTCCGCTTCAGGCTGGGAGCCAGTCACTATCAATTCAGAGCCCTGCCCTTTGGTCTCACTACAGCCCCCCGAGTGTTTACCAAATGCATGGCAGTGGTCACGGCTCACTTGAGACGTCAAGGATTCCAGGTGTTTCCATATTTAGACGACTGGCTCCTTACTGCCACCACTAGACATCAACTACTTCTATCCAGAGACTTCACTATCCAAACTTGCCAAGCTCTAGGCATTTCAATAAATTTCGAAAAATCTGCCTTGTCGCCTTGTCAATCTATTACCTTTATAGGCGCCACATTAAATACACTCAATTTTTCAGCCAGACTCACGGAGCAGAAAGTGTCAGACATCCGCAAACAAGTTTATCTTCTCTTACAATGCAACAAAGTCAAAGCCAGACTAGTTTTGAAGGTATTAGGACTCATGGCAGCAGCTATCTCCCTTCTCCCCTTAGCTCGCTTCCACATGAGGATCCTCCAATGGATGCTGTTTACTCAGTGGTCCTTCCAACAGCTCCCGCTGTCCCACACCATATTGTTGACTCCAATCATGTAAGAATCAACTGTCTTGGTGGATCACATCACCTCAGCTTCTCCAAGGAAGACCCTTCACCCCCCCCCCAGTCGCCACGTTGACAACAGACGCCTCCCTGATCGGGTGGGGGGGGCATTATCAGGGCAGGACAGTCCAGGGCACGTGGCAACCTTTTGAGTGCCACTTGCACATAAATGTCTTAGAGATGAGAGCAGTGCTTTTAGCGTTGCAAGCCCTTCACGACTCTCTTCCCACAGGGACTATTGCAATTCAGACGGACAACATGTCCGTAGTGTGGTACATCAACAAACAAGGTGGAACCAGATGATACCCCTTATGTCGAGAGGCACTCAGACTTTGGCAATGGGCGATCTCTTCTCAGCATTTTCTGGTAGCAACGCACATTCCCGGGAAATCCAATGTGATTGCAGACAAATTGAGCAGGGCAATTCTCATGCCCCACTAGTGGTCTTTGAAGAAATCAGTACTGGGAGAAGTGTTCCAACGATGGGGCCAGCCTTGCTGCGATCTTTTTGCTACTCCCCAAAACAGCTAGTGTCACGACTTCTTCACTCTCTTCCCATTACCAGGCCATCCCACCAGAGACGCTCTAGTCCACGATTGGCCCCGGGGACTTCTGTGTGCCTTTCCCCCCTTTCCACTGATAACTCAATTAATTCAGAAAGCCATCGCCTTGAGAGTGAAACTGATCCTCATTGCCCCTTACTGGCCTCGACAGATATGGTTTCCGTTCCTTCATCGTTACCTTTTGGAGCAGCCTTGGCATCTGGACCCACTGCCAGATCTGTTGACCCCCCAATCGGGCCAGCTGCACCAGTCTCTTCATTCTCTCAACCTCACAGCGTGGTTTCTCCGGTTCCGACCCTAGCCAGGCTTCCCTTAATATCTCGCTCGGTCCGAGATATCTTGATAGCCTCTCATAAATCTTCTACCCGGAAGATTTGTAATAGCAAATGGAAACGCTTCTCCTTTTGGGCAACATCAAAAAATATAGATCCCTTCACTGCACCTATCCAGTCTATTCTGGACTTTCTAGCAGAACTCTTTCATTTAGGCTCTTCTTCATCTACCATTAGAGTTCAGTTGGCTGCTATATCTAATTATCATGTAGGTGTATCGGAGTCTAGCATCATGGCTCACAAGCTCTGCAAAGCCTTTTTAAGGGGTGTTTTTCTTCTCAAAACCTCCAAGTAAAGATCCCCCGCCTCAATGGGACTTGAACTTGGTTCTGGCATCCTTAATCCTTCCACCTTTCGAACCAGCGGCTTCATGTTCCCTGAAGTTGCTTTCATGGAAGACACTTTTTCTAGTAGCCATAACTTCAGCGAGAAGGATATCTGAAATCCATGCTCTGTGCAGTCGCCCTCCTTACTTAGTGCTTCACAAAGATAGGGTATCCCTCTGTACTAATCCTTCCTTTTTACCTAAGGTTTCCTCTCAAACAAACCTAAACCAAACAATTGACCTTCCCGTCTTTTTCCCTAACTATTCCAACAGGTCAGAACAAAAGCTACATTTTCTGGATGTTCACCGCCACCTTGGATATTATTTAGACAGAACTAAACAATTCAGGAAATCTGATCAGCTTTTTCTATCATATGCAGAAGGGAAATCGGGCCTTCCAGTTACTAAAGTTTCCCTTTCTAGATGGCTCACCTCTACAATTACATTCATCTATGAGATCAGACATCAAAAACTACCTTCAAGACCTAGAGCTCATTCAGCTAGGGCATTAGCTACATACGTAGCTTTTCAGGACAGACTGCCAATAGATTCCATTTGTGCAGCAGCCACTTGGGCTTCTCCTCATACCTTCATTTCACATTACAAATTGGGCATGGTCTCCAGAAACCGTGCCAACTTTGATTCCACTGTTCTCAAGAGTCTGTTCCGATAGGCCACCCGGGATAATGTGCTAGGGACGCGGTCCCATCCAGCAAGAATGAAGGCGAGATAGACAACTTAACATTAAGAAGTTATGCACCTACCATAACGTTGCATGTTAGTTGTCTTCTTCTTGCCTTCTTTCTTGCGTCCCACCCTCCTTCCCCCAAGCCTGGACAGACCGATAGGAATTCATTTTGTGATCTTCCTCTGGAAGAGTTTCATTCCCACATGTTCTACCACCTCTATTTCCCCTTGTTAGGTCTGGGATACCTTACACTCTGGTTTATATAGAGGTGGGTTACCCTTCTCCATACTATGGAGACTAGAATTGCTTGGTGTAGCTATGAAACGAGATCTGAGTAGTTACTGCCTAGCATTCTGGGATATAGGGGAGCCTCGAGCCAGTGGAATTAGCTTTAGTATTGGCCGAGTCGGAGACGAGGATCAGCTCCGAACCCATCCAGCAAGAAAGAAGGCGAGAAGAAGACAACTAACATGGAACGTTATGGTAGGTACATAACTTATAATTTTAGAGAGCCCGCTCAGTGAGATTTTCCTTGCTGTAACCTTTGCGTGGTTTCTTTTGTCAGAGGTTTACCTTACAGTAATTAATAATATAATAAATAATCTAACAGACAGAAAGGAATTCTTAATCCTTTTGTATTATCCAGCACTCCCTAATTCCACTTACATCTACAGTTACTTCAGTCTTTCCCTGATATGTCTGCTCCCCAGCACTATTTATTTATTAATTTTGAAATACCTCAAGAAATGTTAGCAGGTTTTTCTGCCAATACAGTGCTTGTGTTTTGTATTTTTATACAAGTTAACAAAATTAATTTGTTTTTAGAGAGCATCATCTGATATTGTCTGAAACCTTATGTCTGCAGGGTTATCGGTACTGGGCTGGGATTGGCGTCTCTCAGAGCTGTGAATCTGCACTCACTCACTATCGTCTAGTCGCCAATCATGGTAAGTTAGCGAAACAGCTGTTCATTTGTACCATGTTAAAAAAGTACCTTTGTGCGCAAAAATAGATGTTTTAGTATTATCCAGCATAACTACGAAACCAGCTGCACAAAATGATGCAAGTTTTGCATCTCCTTTAATGATAAAGGTTAGTTGATCGATGCTGGTGCAGGTCTCCCATTACAGTCCCCCTGTTGTGCTCCGTAGAAGGCATTTCACTGTGATTAGGGTTCTGAAACTGTGTATTGCATGTAATCTCTTGTCATTTTATACTGACGAGTGATCTGTTCGTTGCTTCCCATTGCTTTTGCACATTCTTATCATTTTTTTGTATTTGTGTAACGGCCACACTTTTCATCCTGGGAAAAAGGGTAGCTGTGTTCATGTCATTCAGGCTGTCCTATCTTTTAGTGTTATGATGCACTCCATCCTGTTTCAGGTTTGGGGTGGAAGGGCCTTTTAAGTGTAGCCAAGGCTCACTGACAGAGTAAAACATAGATTCTAACCCAAGGTCTGTAGCAGGACAGTGTCTGCTTACTTAGTTTATTGATGCAGGCTGGTTCTGCAGAGCACAGGCATGTAATGGGTAAAAATGTACTTTATCGAGGGTTGGTAAGTATGGCTATAGCTTGTGGTCTATTGCATCCTGTGACATATTGTCCCCAGGATGTCAGCATATCATAACTAGATTCCATACACCAGCAGTGTGTGGGAACGGGGAGAGGGAACTGCATTACATGATTAAAATATGTATAAAAACAATTATTTGTCTACAGTTGCTAGCGACATTTCACTGACCGGCGGCAGTGTAGTGCAAAGGATTCGACTGGCGGATGAAGTGGAAAACCCAGGAATGGCTAGTGGAATGCTGGAAGAAGACCTGATACAGTATTATCAGTTCCTGGCGGAGAAGGGAGACGTTCAAGCACAGGTAATGCATTTCAAGCAGCAAGGCCTGAACAGAGTTTGAGTTGATCCCCATAAGAGGTTAGGGTAAAGCAGCATGCTCTTAATAGCCATATGTGGTACTGGTAGAAAAATTCCTTTTATCTCTCCATACTTAACTCTGTCATGTTTGTCCTAGAAAAGGTCCGTCCTGACTTAACTCTCTCATGTTTGTCCTGGAAAAGGTCCGTCCTGACTTAACTCTCTCATGTTTGTCCTAGAAAAGGTCCGTCCTGACTTAACTCCGTTATGTTTGTCATGGCAAATGTTAATTCATACTGCTCCGTGCTCTGCTGGTATAATTAAATAATTACCATGCTATTATTTTGTTTTTGTGCTGTGCTCTTCAGCCACTGCCTTATCCAGCAAGAAAAGATTTATTGGTAAATGCTTGTCTGTTGTTCATATAAAAAGCTGATCGGTGCACTCCCCTACTGATCTGTAGTTTTTGAATCCAAAATGTCAAGACAAGTCTTGCATGCATTATTTATGCATTTGTTATTCACTTACTTATTTATATTAATTAATTAATTTGTTAAGCTGAGTGGACTGCCCCAAGGACCCTATTCAGCTGTGACGCGAGCCCCAAAACAAAGACAGTAGCACTTACGTTTGGACTGCATAATATACACGGAGTATGTTTAGCAGTGTAAACAGATTAGAAATACAAAGATGTGCATTTATTGCCAGACTTACGTTTTCATATAATGCGCTGTTTAAACACTTTTTTTTTTTTTTTATCATTCTGTTTAATGCACCTTTTCTTGTGTGGTGATTTAGATCTGTGCATGATGTTTGCTTTGGACATACACATTGTTTATTTTCTTACACTATACCTGCTTCTTAATTTCCGCCTTTGTATTAGTTACATAATGAACAGATGGTTGTTACTTTTAATTTGCCAGGGACATACTTTTTATATTGCTAAGGGTTTATTCTTTTCCATTCACTGGCATGAAGTCACATAGTCTGTGACTACAGGAAACTTTCAAGCAACCGGGGAAAAAAAAATCGAAGAAATACAGTACAATTTCCATGTGTTTCACTTTCGGTTTTCCCCCATGCAAAAACATACCTTACATATCTAGAGTATTAAAGTCTTAAAAAGGAGGATGGGAATAAATTCCCTCTCTCCCCAACCTGAGAACAAGTCAAACCAAACAAATAGTATCGGGTACAGTGTTAGTTGGGCCTTTTTTTAATAGTATCTCTCAAGCAACCGGAAACCACAGTTATCCGGCATCTACCAATCCCCATGGGTGCTGGTTAACTGAAAGTTTACTGTATTTTTGTTTTCATTTTTTTAACTGGGTTAGCCTATTGGATATATGTCCTTTTTCAGGGGCAACTTGGGAATACATGCTTTCTCATGTGTTACTGTTTGTTGTGCACACTGTGCTGTTTTGTCATCCTGATGTGCTTTTCTCACACATCATGATTTGATTTATTGCCAGTGTGATGGTGTTTCTTATGTGTCAAGTTATTACATTGTTTATTCCGTGAAGTAGCTATGCCTTTTAGTTTGGCACATAGCTTGCTCTGTGGGGTTTAGTGCAGCACCCGTCGGGGTTTATTCAGTGTATATCTTGTTTATAATGTCAATATTGGTTGTACAGTCCCCAATGTTGTGTTACCCTGGCATAGTTTTTGGCATACGTTATGTTTTATATAAGTCATCGCATGCTGTAATGTTGTTATGAGTTGATACATACCTTTCCTGTTGTGTTGTATTGTTATTTTTTGCTGAGAAATGGCTACATCATTTCATAACTTTTCATGTGTTTGTACTTTGGTGTAGTTTCTTTTGCATTTAATTTAATGTGTGTCATGTTTGCATATTTAATCCATATCTAATTGGGTAAAACTTATTGAATTTATGCCCATTGTATATGTTAAGTAATCCCATCGGTGTTGTGGCCCACACGGGCTGAGTACTACTTCTGTCTTGTTAAGTAATCCCATTGGTGTTGTGGCCCACACGGGCTGAGTACTGTTTCTGCCTGTTAGGTAATCCCATTGGTATTATGGCCCACATGGGCTGAGTACTGCTTCTGTCTTAAGTAATTCTGTCGGTGTTGTGGCCCACACCAGCTGAGTACTGTTTCTGTCTGTTAAGTAATCCCATCAGTGCTGTGGCCCACACCGGCTGAGTACTGTTTCTGTCTGTTAAGTAATCCCATTGGTGTTGTGGCCCACACGGGCTGAGTACTGCTTCTGTCTTGTTAAGTAATTCTGTCGGTGTTGTGGCCCACACCAGCTGAGTACTGTTTCTGTCTAAGTAATCCCATTGGTGTTGTGGCCCACACCGGCTGAGTACTGCTTCTGTCTGTTAAGTAATTATGTCAGTGTTGTGGCCCACACCGGCTGAGTACTGTTTTTTTCTGTCTGTTTTAGGTAGGCCTCGGTCAGCTGCATTTGCACGGTGGGCGAGGAGTGGAGCAGAACCACCAGGTAATAATTTTGAGCTGCTTCTCTTAAAAGTTGTACTTTTTAGAAACTTTCTTTATCTGTGTCCTTAAAGCCTTTATGAGTTACAGACGTTGTATGCTGCTGTTAAGACAGCGCATAAAATGTGAGTGAGTGAAGGGGAGGAAATTATGTGAAGTCCGCTATATATGCATGTGCGCGTGCGTGTGTCTGTGCGTGTCTGCACATGTGTGTGTGTATGTGTGCCTCTGCACGTGTGTGTGTGTATGTGTGCGTGTCTGCACGTGTGTGTGTGTGTGTATGTGTGCGTGTCTGCACGTGTGTGTGTGTATGTGTGCGTGTCTGCACGTGTGTGTGTGTGCGTGTCTGCACATGTGTGTGCGTATGTCTGCACGTGTGTGTGTGTGTGTGTGTGTGTGCATGTCTGCACGTGTGTGTGTGTGTGTGTGTGTGTGTGTGTCTGCACGTGTGTGTGCGTGTATATGCGCTCGCGTGTGTCTGCGCGTGTGTCTGTGTGTGTGTGTGTGTATAGAGCTTCAGAAAATAATTAAAGCTCAGCAGGGAATATTGCAGATATAAATGAAGCTGGGAGGCATCACAGGCATTGTTACAGCTGGCACAACGCAGGTTAACCTAGAGGCTATTCAGAATGATGACAAGATAAACAGCTCTACATTTAAACTTTGCAACATTGTAGGGTTTCATAATGACCTTTTGTTTGGGTTCAGTAAAACACTGGAAATGTATTGCTTTAAAATTGTGCCAGTGTGTTAATTCTCAAAGTTGTGTGTTCTATAAAAATACTTAAGTTTGATGGGTATGCAGTAATGAGAAGTAACCCTCAAATATATGCTGTTGCTCTTATGTGTATTCATTATATCCATCATCGGACATCAAACCGCAGACAGATGTCCTTATTTAATTCTTACTTAATAAAGGTCAAGCCTCCTTTTCCTGAGGAATACTTTATGCATTAAGAATTCTCAAAAGCTGTAGGGGGAGCATGTATGTTACTTTCTTATGCTGATGACATGTCACTGGCCAGTTTGTCGTGAAGCTCAAGTTTTGAGTAGTGTTTAGGGACCATGTCTGTGTTTCAGATTTCTGCTGGAAAGACAAAAATCATGTCCTTGACTCAACCTCATGCATTTTTGGAACTTCTGAGTAATTATACGTCGAGTTTTTGTACAGACATCTCAGATTAATGTATTTGAATCACAAAGTATGCAATGCAGCTAAGACCCTTGACCTTTTTCCGTTTAGATAAGGTATTTTCAAGAGCACCATGAAATTTATTTTTCAGCTGGAGTTGTAAGTACCAAAAATGATCTCAGCTCCACTTTTTATGTATGGTAATATTTAGTCAATAAAGGAGTAGGGCATTTATTTCATTTGTTATGTGATGTTGGCTTCTTGGGAGGAACATTTTACCCTCTACATCTCCCCCTGGCAGAATCAGTAGTGTACAGAACATAGGTTCATAGGTTCATACTAGGCTATCTGCCCAAGGGCATTTATAAGCCTAGCCCAGAGTTTTGTGGCTTTCGCCACCCCTTTAGTTTGGAGGATACTATGCCCATTATTTTGCTGTGCCTCTGTCAAGCAGTGACACTGAGATAATCCCTGGGGTATATCTGCGATCTCCCATCCATTGGTCAAGATTTCTCTTGAACAAAGCCAGCGAGGTGCTCTGCCTCACATGTACCGGGATTTTGTTCCACAGCATAGGGAGTCTCTGGGTGATGAATCTGTCCCTCCAGCACGTCCTATTAATAACCGTGTCAAGGTTTAAGTCTCCCGCCCTTGTAGTTCTGAGGGATCTAGATTTTTTGAGGTGAAGCATGTTCATCAATTCTGGGTTGGACATGGCCTTGTATGTCAGGCACAGGTCACCTCTGAGCAGACGGTAAGCGACTGAATAGAGCTGAAGTTCCTTCAGTCGGGCAGCATAGGACATATTTTTGAGACCCTTTATCCTTTTGGTGAGGAACTTTTGGGGCCTTTCCAGTTGCTGCAGGTGTCGCGTCAGATACATTCCGAATGGGGCACATTGTACTCAATCATTGATCTGATGAGTGATGAGTACAGGGGGACGATGACTTCCCTTGATCTAGATGTGAATCTCTTCATGATCAGGTGGGCAATGTAGAAGGTCTTCCTAACTACTTTGGCAACGTGAGTGTCAAATGAAAGGTTACTGTCAACCTGGGTACCCAGATCCCTGATAACCTCTTCTGTGCTTAGTGGGTTGCCGCCTATATGGTAGCTAGGGGTAACCTTGTTTTTCCTGAAGGGTATGACTATGCATTTTTTGGCATTTAACTTTAGGCCATGGCTCTGGCACCAGTTTTCCGTTTCTATAAGACCCTTCTGAAGGATATCTGTGTCAGATGTGTTCTCAACTATGGCGCCCAGTTTGCAGTCATCTGCAAATTTTGTCAGCCATAATCCTCCTGTGTTTGCTTGTACTTCTGAAAAGTAGATGCCGAACAGGAGAGGGCCCAGGACTGAGCCCTGTGGGACACCACTTGTGACAGGCTTTGAGTCTGACATGGCACCAGCAACTCTGACCCTGTGGGTTCTGTCACTTAGCCAATTTGCAACCCATCTTGTGACGTATGGGTTTACATTTAAGCTGATGAGTTTTTCAATGATACCTGAGTGGGGTATTGTGTCGAAAGCCTTTGCCAGGTCGAGGTAGGCTGTGTGGACTGCCTTTCCCTCATCAATGGCCTTGGTGACTGTTTCGAAAAAGTCAACCAGGTTTAAAAGGCATGATCTGCCCTTGACAAAGCCAAACTGGGTCGGATCCAAGGTCTGCAAGTCTCCTATGTCTTTATTTATGAGTTCCATTATGATCCTCTCCATAGCTTTGCAGATCAAGCTTGTCAAGCTGATGGAACGGTAATTTCCCGGGTCGGTGGAGGCACCGCCTTTGTGAAGTGGGACCACAGTTGCCGTACGCCACTCCTTCGGCACGTATCCTGAGGTGAGGCTAAGATTAAACAGCTGCCCTAACTCCGGGTTTAATTCCTCATTGAGTTCGTGGAGCACACATCCGGGAACACCATCTGGTCCCATGGATGCTGTGTTTTTTGCCTTGGAGAGAGCAGTTCTCACCGGAGCGTTAGAGATGTTTGGGGGGCTATAATTCTCTGGTATAGATATCTCACCTTTTGGGGGGGAGGGGGGGGAGAAGTTTGCACTGAACCTGTCAGCCAGTATGTTGGCAATGTCTGTAGGTTCAGTAATTTTTACATCATTTTGAACTAATTCTGAGCATATCTGGGAGTTTCCTCCCAGGTTTCTAACATAGCTAAAGAAGGCCTTATGATTGTCCTTTGAGTCCTTAACGACTTTTCTCTCAAAATTTGCCTTGGATAATTTTATGAGAGATCTTAGTTTTTTACTTATAATGATCAAGGGTGTTTTCCCTTTTAAGGATTTTGCTCTATCTTGTAGTAGCTTCCTCCTTTTGCTGTAGAGCTTGTTTATGGCTGGGGTCCACCAAACTGGACGCTTGCCTTTGGTACAAAGAGTCTTTGTTTTGTTTGGGATTGCCTGATCCGTGCAGTCCTGTAGGTGCTGGTAGAAGGCATTTGTAAGTGATTCAGTGGCTTGAGTAATGGTTTCCGCAGTCTCGGGGGCCTTAAAAGAGACCACACTAGCCTTTAGAAGTGTGAAGTCGGCTTTTGAGAAGTTCTTCACTGTGGTCTTTTTTATCTCAGGTGGGGGCGGGTTGTGGGCTTCCAGTGAGATTAGTTTATGGTCTGATCTCACCAGTGAAGGGTATACCTCCGGTGTTGAACATTGTGACCCCATGTTCGTGATGATGAGATCTAGTATGTTATCTCCTCTTGTGGGGATGGTGACTAGTTGTTCCATGGCATATGAGTTTATGAACTCTAGGAACCTTTGGGCTAGAGTGTTGGGGCTTGAGTAGTGATCCCAGTCTATATTCGGGTAGTTGAAATCACCTAGTATGATGGTGTTTGGAGATACATTTATCCCCTCCAGTGTTTTCAGGAAAGCTATGTGAGGTTCCTGAGATTGAGAGGGTGGCCTGTAACATGCTACAAATTGCAGAGCAGTCTTGCCTATGGTTAATTGCACCTGGATGGTCTCCGATGCATCGTGCGTTGCCACCAACCTTGAGGTGTGGGTGTTCTTGATGAATATAGACACCCCCCCTCCTTTCTTGGTGTTGTCTGGATTTTGGGGCCGGAACGCATGATATGAGGTAAAGTCTGATAGTGCCGGGGTGCTCTCGGGAGCCTTGAACCAGGTTTCAGTCACAGCACAGACATCGATGTTCTCCATACTGAGAAGGGCCTCGAGTGCGTGCATCTTGAGGTTGAGACTTCTGGCATTGAGCAGCATTACCCTTAGTTTTTTTCCTTTTTTGTGTTCTAGGGTGGTAGGTTTAGAATTTGAGCCTTGCCTAAAAAAGGCACTATGGGAGTGGCAAGAGCCTTTGCCAATATCCGGAAGCCCAGTGGTGACAGGTGCAAGCCGTCCCTTGCGAAGCAGCGTGGCTTGTCCAGCATGTGATCCCAGGCAGACAGACATTGGATCCCCTTTGAATGACACCAGAGTTTAAGCCAATTGTTAAAGCTGATCATCTTGTCACTATATTGTGGCATCATTCGTGGTGAAGGAAGAATACTGCTCAGGGTCAGGGTCATACCTGCCTGGGCTACATAATCAGAGAGCTCCTCTGTCTCTTTTCATGTAGACCAAGGAGGTACGTCTCAGGTCGTTCACACCAGCGTGGATAATGACAGAGTCGTACTTGTACCTGCTGTTGAGAGACCTGAGTGGTTGCGTTATGTGGCGGATTCTAGCGCGACAGAGATGCAGTTGGTTGTAAACAGTTGAAGTGTTTGTGATTTAAGCACATTTTTGAGTTCTGTTTAGGAAATTGTAAGCACAGCTTTGAGAAACTGGTCTATTTATAAAGTGCAAAATGAGCTGCCATAAATTGCATGACACAGTAATGATCAAAATTGCTGTGATTTGTGGGTGACAGGACAACTCAGCATCACAGAAGTGTCCACCTACTGCAGGTATATAGCTGCTTTTACTTTTAAAATTTGCAGAAAACAAAAGAAAAAAGTTTCTGTAGTCTGAGGTACCAAGGGGGTAGTTAGTCAGTGTGCAATGTACCTGGAAGTGGGAGACGGTGCTTGTTTATCACTTCTGTGTCACTGTTAAACAGAGGCACAGTATACTAACCTTGAAAAAGGGCATAGCAAAATTAATTTAAAATGGGTGGCGAAAGCCAAACACATTCTGGCTAGGCTTATAAATGCCCTAGGGCATATAGCCTAGTATGAACCTATGAACCTATTAACATGATGTTTTTTACCTGTACCATAGTAACACAGTAACCAGGATGCCTAGCCAGTCCATGTACTATTACTGTGTATTCTAAGCACCTGAGGTCATGTCCCCAGTGAGTGCTGGAAGGAACTGAGGCTCTCTTCTTGCAGATTTGTATTTTTATTTACAATGTACCTGGAAGTGGGAGACTGTGCTTATTTATTAGCATGATGTTTTTAACGTTACCATAGCAGCACACTTTACCTGTACCATAGTAACACAGTAATCAGGATGGATAGCCAATCTATGTTCTATTACTGTGTGTTCTAAGCACCTGAGGTCATGTTCCTAGTGAGTGCTGGAAGGAACTTAGACTCTCTTCTTGCAGGGGTGTATTTTTATTTACTTTAATGTCAGAAACCCAGATATGCCTCTGGACACTAGTAATACTGTACACTTTATACAGCAAACTCTAGTCAATTTATTCACTTATTTATTGCATCAGTTGCATTGCGGTGAAATCAGTTGTAGCAGTAAGTGAATAGATCTTACTGCCAGCTCACCCATCCTTGGGGGGGGGGGGGTTGCTAAGTGGGATGGCAGTTATTTCTCACTTAAGCATGCACAGCTCCTCACGATTTCTTGTCTGAACTTTAACTTATTGTCTGCGAGTGAATGATGTCTGTGCCTCAGCAATGCTTGTAATGAACTCCAGTTGTATAAAGGACATGTTATTTCATCCTGTTCCAATGAAAAATACTTGTTGAAGAGAATTTAATTTAACTTTAATTTCTTTACTAGTAGATAAGAAAAATATTTCACTTTGTTAAAACACAACTGATGCATTTTACGTCCTAGACCATCTGTAGTGGTTCGGTGTAGTGACATTGTTTTAATTACCTCAGGAAGGGGCTTTATCACTGTGTTCATCAGTGCGGAATACTTGTATTGTCGAGGAAAATAGCTCACATTATGGGCTTGCTTTCTTTTTCCAAAGCATAATGTTTCAGTATTCAGTTCTGATTTTGCATAATGCTTTTTATTCTTTGTAAGGCTTTTTTTTTTGCAGTTTGTATTATAGGAGTTTAAAACCATCTGTTTTATTATTTAGTATTAATTTCTGCTTTAGGGATATTAAAATCATCTGTGCTAGTTGTGACAGCTTCATATGTTTAGGCTGAACTTTATTTCTGTTACAAATTTTCACTGAGATTATTTATTGTGGTTTTATATGTATAATCTGTTCTTACTGTGCGAAAGTTTCATGTCATTTATCTTGTGCACAAGCATTTGATTGTGTGGAAAAGACATATTTGAAAAACAAAACTGAAATTCTTCATAATCATCATCTTCGTTCGGCTGTTCCCGTTAGGGGTCGCCACAGCGGATCACCTGTTTCCATTTCTTCCTGTCCTCTGCATCTTGCTCTGTCACACCAACCACCTGCATGTCCTCTCTCACCACATCCATAAACCTTATCTTAGGCCTTCCTCTTTTCCTGTTACCTGGTAGCTTCATCCTTAGCATCTTTTTCCCAATATACTCAGCATCCCTCCTGAGCACATGTCCAAACCAATGTAATCTTGCCTCTCTGGCTTTGTCGCCAAACCTTCCAACCTGGGCTGACCCTCTAATATACTTATTCCTAATCCTGTCCATCCTTGTCCCACCCAGTGCAAATCTTAACATCTTTAACTCTGCCACATCCAGCTCGAACTCCTGCCTTTTTGTCAATGCCACTGTTTCCAACCCATATAACATAGCTGGTCTCACTACCCTCTTGTAGACCTTCCCTTTCTCTCTTACAGGTACTCGTTTGTCACAAATCACTCCTGACACTCTTCTCCACCCACTCCATCCTGCCTGTACTCTCTTCTTCACCTCTCTCCCACACTCACCATTACTCTGAACTATTTACCCCAAGTATTTAAACTCATCCACCTTCGCCACCTCTACTCCTTGCATCCTCACCATTCCTCTATCCTCCCTCTCATTCCGTATTCTGTCTTAGTCCTGCTGACCTTCATTCCTCTTCTCTCTAGAGCATATCTCCATCTCTCCAGGGTCTCCTCCACCTGTTCCCTACTCTCCCTACAGATCACAATGTCATCTGCAAACATCAGAGTCCATGGGGATGCCTGTCTGATCTCGTCTGTCAACCTGTCCATCACCATTGCAAATAAGAAAGGGCTCAGAGCTGATCCTTGATGTAACCCCACCTCCACCTTAAATGCATCTGTCACTTCCACCGCAGACCTCACCGCTGTCACACTACCCTCGTACATATCCTGTACCACTCTTACATACTTCTCTGACACTCCTGACTTCCTCATACAATACCACAACGCCTCTCAAGGCACCCTGTTATATGCTTTCTCTAAGTCTACAAAAACACAATGCAACTCCTTCTGACATTCTCTGTACTTCTCCATCAACACACTCAGAGCAAACATCGCATCTGTAGTGCTCTTTCCCGGCATGAAACCGTACTGCTCTTCACTAATCATCACGTCCCTTCTTAACCTAGCTTCCACAACTCTTTCCCATAACTTCATGCTGTGACTGATCAATTTAATCCCTCTGTAGTTACTACATCTGAAATTCTTGACACAAAAAATATTTATTAGTCCTTTCCAATAAGATTGACTAGAGAAAGCTGTAGTAGTGAGCCTGCAATAAATTCCCACCATTTAAACGGTGCATTTTCTGAACTGCAGCTTAATTATCTTATCTTTCGAAAGTGATGGAAATTGAAGTTAGAATGTGTCCCTTTTTTAGTTAGTTAATTAACTCCCCTAAGTTTGTAATGAAGCCACATTTTTGTTAAACTTCAGCAGAGAGGTGAAGTCTAAGAACTACTACCCCCCCTCCCCAACCACAGCAGCTGTTTTATTCAGGAATAGTCATGACAAATATCGTGACTTGGAGTGCCACATTAAGGAGATGGGTGTTAACGCAGCTCCAGAAGGTTTAAGTTTTAGTTCTTTTCTCAGCTGCTAACAGAACATTTTGAACTGAACATTGTTACTGTGTCTAAAAAGGTCATTAGTTTATAATTTAATCAGTACTTTGGCTTCTGAATCCTGTTATTGCTATATAGGGATCCAGTGTCAATGGATTTTATAGCCAGTATTTCAAATGTCTCTTTCCATAACTGGGTCACGTGGATTTAATTATCACAGCAGATAATGAAAACTTGCCTTCAAATTCTCCAGCCTTTGAGATAAAGCCTGTAAGTTGTGTGATTTTAGTAGAAAAGTAAGTGCATGTTTCTGGTTCTATAACTTTTAAACCTTTGAATCTTTTTTTGTGAATGGTGGACTACATAAGTGATATTTATCTCCCACACTGTTTTTATGACTGGTAATTCACCTCAAGAGTTTTTTCCTGTTTGTCCCTACTACCTTCTGATCATCAACCCCCCTGTTAGCCTATTAACCTATTCATTCCGTATTCACCAAAAACAAGAACTGGCTGAGAAGGGCAATCCATTTAGGCTGTCTTCAGGTCTGGCTTATGGAGGTGTGGCATTTTCACAGCCCTATGTCCTCACACAGACTTTGGGAACATGTGGTGGGCTGTATCCAGAATAGATGTTCCTTATTTGTACAAAGGTCACTGCTATCAGTCAGGTCCACCTCCAGTACTGAAAAATGGGAAGTGGTTTCCATGGTCAACAAGGAAATTGCACCTACCCAGTGTGCCCTTGACTGTACACTACCCTTTTCACCCCTCCAAGAGACTTGAGCATGCACTCCCCTTCACCACCCCCGTGCCTGTCTCCTCCAGTGCCAGGGTCATGAATGAAACCTCTGTGGCCTTGGAGCCCCTTCACTACCCCCTTGCCTATCTCCTCCAGTGCCAGGTCATGAATGAAGCCTCAGTGGCCTTGGAGCCACTTTACCACCCCTATACCTGTCTCCTCCAGTGCCGGGGTCATGAATGGCCTGGGAGCTCCTTCAACCACCCCTGTGCCTGTCTCCTCCAGTGCCACGGTCATGAATGACACTTCAGTGGCCTTGGACCCCTTCACCACCCCCTTGCCTATCTCCTGCAGTGTCAGGGTTATAAATGAAACCTCAGTGGCCTGGATTACAGTTGGAGCTCCATCCTGCTGTGCCGCAGAGTCGGACTTGATTCATTTCATGATTTTGACAACTTTGCTGAGGACAAAATTGTAAGAGTTTTGAATACTGGTAAAAGTTCAGAGCAAATACAGTTTTACTAATATACTTAAATCTAATTGTGGATGAAAGACCATAAAATTAGCTTGAAAACAAACATAGAAACAATATTAAATTAAAAATAATGTTTAATGTTTATGTTAATATAGTTTGATTACTTTTATATGAATTTAAATCTGCCTGTGCCACAAGTGATAATTCAGTAAAGGTGTCTGAAAAAAATAAAGATCAGCAGTAGAACCAGGTGAGTGCATAAAGCTAAACCTGAAACATCATCACCTTTTCAATAAGCAAAATAAGAAAGATTTATTTACTCCAGATTTACATGAGTACCTGGGATGCAGCTGGAGTTTTTCCTTTTAAATCTGCCAAAACTGGTAATGTAACTGCTAAGAGAGAAGCTTCTGTTTTCTTCTAAAGGTAAAGCTTTGATTCTTGAGCTCAGTGACAGCGGCAAGATGTTCCCATTCTTTGAGAATTTTTTTCTTATATCAGATGTTTTCATCTGTGAGTCAGTTTGATCTTGTGAAGATGAGGTGTGTTTCAACTGCTAATGGGTTTCTATCCTTGGAATCAGAGGGTTTTTTTTTCTTTTTTTGAGACAGCTCTGTAGATCTGACAAAGAAAATGTGAAATGTTTAATTGGCTTCCCCTGTCCATGCAGAGCAGCTCCCCCCAACCATTCCTTTCTCTTGTAATTCTGGTTCCTGCATTAGAAGTTGTGACGCTGAGGGAATGTCCTGCTTCTCACTTTACTTACAGATATGTGGCTGGTTGTGTGTTGTAAACTGGTTAATGCATCTTTGAAGGTTATACAGAGGACATAGAGGGCTCTGTCCACATCATTGCACAGAATTTGTTTTGCCTTTATATCCTTTGTAAACAGACACACAGTTGCTCCAGATTCTCCCTACTTTCGTTGGGGGGGGGGTGCGTAGGGGTGGTGGCTGATATTAGCTCTTTTGAGACTTTGCCCCATGCCATGGGGAGCTAGTTCAGGACAGATAGTTGCACTGGATTTAAAGCTGGATGCTTATTAACCTGGTCCTCTTGAGCCACATGAACAGATTTTCAGGGTTGTTAGCATTTCCATTTTACATTCATCGCTGCTGGTCTGGCTGTAGTCCCATAGTGCATTGCTGCAACCGTTCCAGTCCCCGGGCAAACATGGCATCCTATTTATCCATACTGACAAAAGCCCTTCACTTCATTCAGGCACTGATAAAAGTGGTGATTCCTTAGCTAAATTCCATAATTTATGCTATTTCAGTGCATTGCTATTGTATAACTCGTGGCATGTTCTGTATTGTCACTTGTGCTTATTTCGTTGTGGTCCCAGTCATGATTGAAAATGCTCTTTAGACCAGTTCACTTATCTAGTTAAAATAAAGAAATAACAAAGTCTTACAGTAAATAGGACACATTTGGGTTTTCTTTCTGTCTAAAAAAATCTTTTTGAGGGGTTTTACTCTACACTTTGGAGCAGACATAATGATCTTAGATTTTATAAATGCAGGTCCCCATAGTAGTCTCAAAATTTTACAGTTATCAGTTTTCTTAGACATTTTGATATACCATTCATAAAAAAAACAATGTTTCTAAGGAGAATGTCAGGAGTGCTGATAAACATGATCCACAAAGCATTGAGCTGGTGCTCCAAAAAGGACTCTAATTTCAGGCAGCACTGTTTTTACTTTTTATATTGTATGGCAGCACTACTGAACATCACAAATTGTAGTGTGGTGCTTCTACGTAGATGAGCATTGCTCAAGACTAAGCCTTTGACGTAGAAGCACATGTCCTTGGAGCAACACACTGTGAGTAAAGTACCAGCACAACAGCTGTCCCAGTAGATGAACCAAATGTAAAGCAGACTTCAGGACTAGAATGCTGGCCCAAAAAAGAGATGTGCAAAGCTTGTATTCTGAACACTGATATCAGGCACAACATAAAATTACCCGGTAATTCCAATCATGCACAACACCACTCAACAGATATAGTGCTGTCAAAACTGGAGCATGCATCTTTGTAGTTTGTTGTTCAGCCAACCCCCTACTGTAGTGCTCGCATGACATTTTATCACAGTAATGCAAATTAGTCCTAGTGGTCATGGGTGCATACAGCATTCCTGCAATCCTGTCCTTGAAATTCATGGATTGCAAGCCTATCAATAAGAGTAATCATCATCATCCTCATCCTCCTCCTTCTCTGTCATCTCCCCCACATTTCTGTTTTTACATAAAGTCGGATGCTGTCAGCTGTTGCCACCTGTCTCAAGTCAGTGCTACTCTGTGTTATTTAACAGTCATACCTTCTTGTTACAAAGTCTTCTCTCACTTACAGTCCATCTCTTGGCAGGACATTCTCTTCTGTTCCTGTCTCTCCTAACTCTGCTTTACTAGTTTGCCTTCTGCTTTCCTTCACATGTAGTTGAGCCATTGCAGTCTGTTCACCTTGGCTTTCTCTGCAACAGGACTACTTTAGCTTTTGCTCTGATGTCTGGCTCACCAAGTAGGAATAGTTGCCCAAGTCAGTGGCAGCACCCAAAGCATTACCTATTCTAAAGTTAATGCTGATTGCATCTTTTCTTATCCATCTTCCCCTCCTGGATGTAGAAAAACAACTTGCACATTTTAAGTAAACATTAGCTGTTCCCCTTTAGAAAAGTTGCTAATGGAAAAGGCCAAGTAGTTACTTTACAAATGCAAAGGAGAACTACCATTTGTCATGATGAAAAACATTTTCTCTTTTTTTCTCAAGTCTGTTTTTTTTTCTTTTAAGTAACATTGTCTATAGTTTAAACTAAGAACATTAATTTAGTCATCAACCGCTACAAGAAAAGGAAAATTATATTTTTATTCTGTGTGTAATATTATCACTGCACATTTAGATTGCCATCCCAGTGGCCAAAGATCACAGTGTTATATTAACTTTAATTCTCTTTTTTCCAGCTTTATTATTGTGTTTAGTGCAAAACCTGAATACATAGCAGCCAAGAGTACTTTGTTAAATATCGATAACATTTAGAGCAGTCACTAATAACCTCACCCTCTACCCTCACATTGGAAATACCTCTGACTGCATACTTCATGGAACAGCTTTACAAAATAACATGCAGATTATATCAGGAAACTTACATTTTAATAAGAACACAAACTGCTTTTACACTCACCTCTTCAGTCCATTCACTGTCCTCCTAAACTATTTTGCATTATATTTCTGTCACCAGTCTAACACTCTCAACTAACTTGCAGTCTTTGTGCTCTAGTTCTTGCAGAACAGTAATCCTTATGTCTTTACTTCTAGCGGGATTGATGGTTTGTAGTTCTCCCACTTATTCGCTAATTTCACTTTCTTCCTGGCCGTCTTTGTGATCTTCTTCTCCCAAGGCTGGTTTTTGGTTTCTAGTCCAAGGCATTCCTGATTCTGAAACTAGGCTATTTTCTGTCACACAAACATTTTCCCTAGTAACAATGTAAAAAGTTTCACTCGCAAAGTCTGTTGTCTGGCTTTCTTATAGTCAGAAGATTGAAAAGCAGACTCCTCTTGAGCTTGTTTGTTGGTTAAACGTTATTTCCTCAGTATCCTGTTCAGCATCTAAAGACATCTGTAGTCCTCCAGGAAAAATATTCTGAAAACAGACAGAGACAGCAGTTTGAATGTCACACTCGCCTCTTGACATCTCCTGGTTGCAAGGATAAATTTGCTTGTACAGTGAATAATCATGTTTCCCCAGTTGTAATATTTTTCTCTTCTGCCACAGTTTGTCGGGAACACCTGAACACCTCTTTCTGCTGGCATGACTACATCTTTATTAATATAGATCTCTGCTGCTTACTTATGGCCAAATGTGGAGCATACATACATTGTGTTCTCTCAGTTAACAAATCCTGCTGTAGTATAACAGTCCAGTTGCATATCTGTACTTTTATAAAAATGCATTCCAATTTCTGTGGTAAAACAGAAAATCTTGGGTTTTGTCTGCATGCTCTTATCTTCTAACTGAACTGTTTTTGACAGTTATTTCTAGAAGCCTCATGTTCAGCCATTTTTTATTAATTTCAAGACTCTCATTTCTGCCGTTTTCAACTCATCTGAAAAACTTCTTAAAGCTGCTATCTTTTCCTAAATGTCCTTTGACTTCATATTCCTCCAGAGTCTCACAATACTTTTAAGTGCATCTGATTTATTTTTTTCTGTACTGGAGGCCATTTCCTGTACTAAAGGTGAATTTTGAATGGTAACCGTTTGAAATGTTTGGATCAGCTAGTGCAAGTCCTGAAATACAGAGATTGAATACCCGAGAGAACAGACTTGCATCTCGGACTTAGTATATGTCATTTCTTAGAATATCACCTCCCCCGCTAAAATAAGTTTTAAGGAGAAGAGCAATCTTTTGAGATTCACTCTTCTCCTGTGTTTTTGGTCTTTTTTTCCAGTATGTGACATTTCAGTGGGGAGCCATCTTGAACTGCCAAGTTCTAATTAACATGTTACTCAGTCACACACAATCTTGGACATTGTCCTGAATGTACTTTGTGTGCCTTTTCCAATGGGATATTCTTAATCTTGTTATAAGCTGTGCATGGGGCAGTACAGATTTGGTGTTTTCTTCATTCAGAAGCACCCTGAAATGCTCATTTATCTGTCCTTGATGTCCTTTGGACTGTTGAGTAGGTTTTTGCTGGTGTCTGTTATGAGTGGTATATGCTGACCATCTCCTGTGTTTTTCTTTTGCTGTCTTGCAGCTTTAAGCATGTTTATGCCATATTCTGAGTTACTTTCTTGAATCTGGCTGAGGTTCTGTAACACATGGTTCTTTACCATTGCAGCTGCGCTCTTAGCCTCTTTGTTGGTCAGTATTCGTCTTAGCCTGGTCTTCTTTTCTCGCTGCCACTTTTTCCTGCACTCCCTCTTTCTTTTGCTGTCTCCTTGGATCTCTGGATTCCGCCAGCAGCTTTCCTTGTGTACTTTCTGCTACACCTGGCACGGCCTTGTATCTCTTTTCTCGTCTTCACACATGCTGGTTTTGACTCATTGACTTTCTTCACTCCGTCTGTTTCTTCTCCTTTCTAAGGTGCTACAACCTTGAGTATATCCTTGAACTCCTGTGCTTTTGCCTCAATCAATGTCCAGGTTTTCAGCCGAGCCTCTTTTGATCTTAGTACCTTGTTCAACCACAGTATGCATCTAATAGTGGCCACCACTGGCTTACAATGGAGTCTGCTGTTTCACTAGGAATGTGTTTACAGCCTCCAGTTTAACCTCCGTCACCCTGTATTAGAAGGTCATGGGTCATATACCTGAGTTCATACTGACCACTAGTGTATGTTGTTGTGATCTTCTTTCTTGGAGAATCATTGGTTTCTCACCACTAAGCCATTGGACAGACTAAAATCCAGAATGACTATTTCTTCATTATTCCTGTTGCCTCAGTGATTTAAACTCAGGCAGTCCTTGTGTCTGGTTCCATGTATTCTTATATGAGCATTCAGGTCACCCATTACCAAGACAAAGTAACTCTGTCCTGCTTTATTGAGGCTATCCATCAACAGCTTAAGAGAAAAAAGAGCTTCCAGAAACTCTGCACGTTTAGCAAAACAAACACAGTCACAAGATCTCTCCAATAATATACTTTGTTCTGACCTTCAGCTGCTACCTGTATGGCCTCTTGTCCTTGTGTTCACAGCCCTGTTGGAGACCATAGGTTCATAGGTTGATACTAGGTTATCTGCCCTAGGGCATTTATAAGCCTAGCCAGAGTGTGTTTGGCTTTCGCCACCCTTTTAGATTTGTAGACTGTGCTTTTGAATAATAGGTCACCGAATGTAGCCCCTTTAAGGTTAGTTTATTGTGCTTCTGTCTAGCAGGGACCCAGAAGAAATCCCGGGGATATACTTATGATCTCCCATCCACTCATCAAGATTTCTCTTGAAGAGGGTCATTGAGGGACTCTGCCTAACATGGATTGGGATTTTGTTCCAGAGTGAGGGGAGCCTCTGAGATATGAATCTGTCCCTCCATCATGTCCTAATTATTTCTCTGCTGAGGTTTAAGTCTCTGGAGAGTGTAGCTCTAAGGGATTTGGATTTCTTGAGGTGGAGCATGTCCATTAATTCTGGGTTGGACATGGCTTTATATGTCAGGCACAGATCGCCTCTGAGTAGGCGGTAAGCAACTGAGTAGAGCTGGAGTTTCTTTAGCCTAGCTGCATAGGGCATCTGTTTGAGTCCCTTGATCCTCTTGGTGAGGTACCTTTGGGGTCTTTCCAGTTGCTGCAGGTGTCGGGTAAGGTACATCCCAAATGGGGCATTGTATTCAATTATGGGCCTAATGAGTGATGAATAGAGTGGCACAAAGAACTCTCTTGATCTAGATGTGAAACCTTTCGTGATGAGGTGGGATATATAGAAGGACTTTCTAACCACTTTGGCAACGTGATTGTCAAAGGAGATATTACTGTCTACTTGGGTCCCCAAATCCCTAATTACTTCCTCCGTACTTAATGGATTAACTCCTATGTGGTAATCTGTGGGCACTTTGTTTTTCCCAAAGGGGATGACTATGCATTTTTTAGCATTTAGCTTCAGGCCATGGCTTTGGCACCAGTTATCTGTCTCTGTGAGACCCTTTAGGAGGATGCTTGTGTCAGCCGGAGAGTCTATTATGGCACCCAGTTTACAGTCATCTGCGAACTTGGTCAGCCATAGTCCTCCTGTGTTTGCCTGTACCTCAGAGAAATAAATACCGAACAAGAGAGGTCCCAGGACTGAACCTTGTGGGATGCCATTTGTTGACTGGTTTAGAGTCTGACAAGGCACCTGCAATTCTGACCATGTGGGTTTTATCTCTGAGCCAGTTCGCAACCCATCTTGTGACATAGGGATTGATATTTAAGCTAGTGCGCTTATTTATGATTCCTGAGTGGGGTATTGTGTCGAAGGCTTTTGCGAGGTCCAGGTAGGCTGTGTGGACTACCTTCCCTTCGTCTATGGCCCTGGTAACAGTTTCAAAGAAGTCGACCAGGTTCAAGAGGCAATATCTGGCTTTAACATAGCCGAATTGGGTAGGATCCAGTGTCTGAAGGTTTCCGATGTCATTGTTTGAGTTCCATGATGATACGCTCCATAGCTTTGTAGACCAGGCTTATAGGGCGATAGTTTCTGGGATCTGTTGTGGCACCTCCCTTGTGGAGCGGGACCACCGTTGCTGTATGCCATTCCTTGGGTACATATCCTGTGGTAAGGCTGAGCTTGAACAGTGACCTAATGTGAGGGTTAATTTCATCTTGTAGCTCGTGTAAGACGCAGCCCGGGACACCGTCCGGTCCCATTGATGTTGTGTTTTTTGCTTTGGAGAGGGCAGCTCTCATCTGTGATGTCTGGGAGGCTACACTCTGTTGGGATGGAGATTTGCTCTTTTGGGGGGGAATTTTCACTGAATCTGTCTGCCAGGATGTTGGCAATGTCTGTGGGTTCAGTGTATTTTTTGTCATTTTGCACTAACTCGGAGCATATCTGGGAGTTGCCGCCCAGGTTCCTGACATAACTAAAGAAGGCCTTGTGATTGTCCTTAGTATCTTATGCAATTTTTCTTTCGAAGCTGGCCTTAGATGATTTTATGAAGGATCGTAGCTTCTTGCTAGTACTGATGAGAGATGCTTTCCCTTTTTGGGATTTTGCTCTATCGTGTAGTAGCTTCTTCCTTGTGTTGTATAGCTTATTTATGGCCGGGGTCCACCAGACATGTCTCCTGCCTTTGGAGGAGTGAGTCTTGGTTTTATTTGGGATAGCACGATCCATACATTCCTGTAGGTGTCCATAGAATGCGTTTGTAAAGGATTCTGCGGTTTGAGCCGTATTTTCCACTGGCCCAGGGGCTTTGAAGGATACCACCTCAGTTTTGAGAAGTGTGAAGTTTGCTTTTGAGAAGTTCTTCACCGTGGTTACCTTGGCTGGGGTTGGGAACGGGATATGGATGTCCAGTGAGATTAATTTGTGGTCTGACCTTGCCAGTGAGGGGTATACCTCTGGTGTGGAACATAGAGTCCCTATGTTTGTGATGACCAGGTCCAATATGTTTTCCCCTCTTGTGGGGGTGGTGACCAGTTGTTCCATAGCATTTGAGTTTATAAATTCTAAGAATCGTTGGGAGAGGGTGTGTGAGCTTGAGTAGTTTACCCAGTCAATGTTTGGGTAGTTGAAGTCACCCAATATAATGGTGTTTGGAGAGACCTTCATGTTCTCCAGTGTTCTCAGGAAAGCCGAGTGGGGTTCCTGAGTTTGGGAGGGTGGTCTGTAGCAGGCTATAAACTGAAAGGCAGTTTTGCCCACTGTTAGTTGCACATGGATGGTTTCCGTTGCTTCGTGCAGTGCTACTAACCTAGAAGTGTGGGTATTTTTGATATATATGGATACTCCCCCTCCTTTTGTGGTTCAGTCCAAGTTTTGTGGCCGAGAAGCATGGTATGAAATATAACCTGGTAGTGCTGGGGTGCTTTCGGGAGCCTTGAACCAGGTTTCTGTTAGTGCACAGACATTGATGTTCTCCATACTGAGGAGAGTCTTGAGTGCGTGCATTTTGAGGTTTAGACTTCTGGCGCTGAGCAGCATTGTTTCTTTTTCCTTGTATTGTCTACAGAGGTGGGTTTGTCTTTTGAGCCTTGCCTAAAAAAGACACTATGGGGGTGGCAAGAGCCTTAGCTAATATTAGAAAGCCCAGGGGTGGCAGGTGCAAGCCGTCCCTAGCGAAGCAACGTGGCTTGTCGAGCATGTCATCCCAGGCTGACAGACAGACACTGGATCCCCTTTGAATGACACCAATACTTTAACCAATTGTTAAAACTTATCATTTTGTCTTTATACTGTGGCATCATTCTTGGTGAGGGTAAGATGCTACTCAAGGTCAGGGTCATACCAGCCTGGGCTACATGATCAGAGAGCTCCTCTATGTCTCTTTTCATGTAGTCCAGGGAGGTACGTCTCAGGTCATTCACACCAGCATGAACAATGACGGAGTCATATTTGTACTTGCTTTGGAGTGACCTGAGTGCGTGTGTTATGTGGCGGATCTGGCACCCGACAGACAGCTTACAGTGACCTTCTCCTTGTTCAGCCTGGTGAGTGGGACGTCAGTGTGTCTGACTATAGAGTCACCTATTACAAGTGTATTTGGTGTGTTGTTTAGCCTTAAGGGCTGTGACTGTGTGGCAGACTGACTTTGTGGACTATGTGATACGTGGGTATTGTTGTGGGGTAGCAATTGTTTGAGTGTCTGCTTTAGAGGTCTATGCTGCTTAGGCAGATTTTTATTTAGAGCCTCCGAGTATGTATTTGTGTGTTTATGTGTTTGGTTTGCTGTTGCTATAGGTCTATATGAGACTGGATTTGTGGTGTGTGGTTACCTTCTCCTCCTGATTGACTGTGCCATTCATGGGTCGAGAGAGCTCAGCCTCCAGTTTGGCAATGTAGTTGCATCTCTCACATATATTTGAGTTTGTTGGGAGGAGGAGAGGGTTTTCTGTGTACATAAGGCAGTTGTAACATTGCCTTAAGATTCCCATATTCACCAGCTGTACTGGAGAGTACACGTGAAACTGACCTTTGGACATGTCAGGGTATTTATAATTACTACTTTGACTGATTTAGGAGGATCAGTTAAGTATTTAGAAGAGTATAAGAAAGGTTTTAGTGCTTTAAAGGTTCTTTTAAGTGCAAGTGAAAGGTTATAAAGTGAAAATAGAGTGCTTCCTTTGAGATACAGATCAGTTCCAAGGGAAAAAGTGAAGAGCAGACTCTGTGGAGCTGGTAATAGTTTAAACCTGTTTAGGCGGCACTGCCCGATGCTGCGCTATGCGCAAAATCGCGCTAAGCTGTGCTAAAGCGGGTTTTTAAACAGGGGACTTGAATGAGCTCAGAATTAGCCCACAATGGTCAATAAACAACAAGATTCTGTGCTCAGATCACTCCTCCAGGGACAGATAGGCTGCTCAAAGCTCCCCACTCCCACTGGTGAACAAAGAAGCTTCCTTCTATCCAAGTAAGGATATGGGCAACACAGGAACTATTCTAAAGTCCACAATACAGCAATACCTGTATTAGGGACTATTCTAGCTCAGGAAAGGCAGGAAAACAAGGATTTTATTTTGTTTTTTCTTTTTTTCTAAACAGGCAACAGAAAATGCACAATAAATAGTTTACACAGGCTAGCGCACTTAAGTGAGCAGCGTCAACAGTTAAATCAAACAAAAAGACAAACTTTAAAGTGCAAGTATTAAGTAAATGCAGAAAACAAGCTTAATTCAAACAAAAGAGCAGTTTTTACTCGCTTTTCGGTGAGAATAGACAGTCGCAAAGGTAAAGGCAGTAAAAGGTACTTAAATCAGGTAACAGTCACTCTTTTTCATCTCAGAGGTAGTCATCATGAATACTCCCCCAGCTTTACACTGGAGTCAGGCTGTCTGCCACTGACTTTGATGACATCCTTCATTGTCTTCAGAAGGTTCTCTTTCCACACAATTTCTAATTTTCTCCTCCTAAGTAACAGACTGTGGATCCCAGATGAAGAGGCTTCACAACACTGGATTTTCCACCTTGTTTCACAGGTATGCAGAACGTATGGTGCCCTTCTTGCCTTAACATCCTCCACTTCCAAGTCACATCTCATCAGTGTAACAGCATGAATACTAGCAAAATAAAATGTAAAACTGTTTCACATTTTGTGCTTGCATAAGTGGTTTATGAATTCTCCAGACTTTTTTCTGAAACACTTGTAAGCTGAGAGTAGCTGTAAGATGAGGTAACCATTTGAAATGTTGGAGGCTGCTGTAATGAGTCCCAAAATAATGAGACTGAATGGACGAAAAATAAGCCTTACAAATACTAAGTCCAAGATGCCATTTCTCAGAATATTTGCTTTTCTCCTAGGTATGGTTATCTTGGAGTTGGTTTATATAAATTTGGGGGGGGGGTGTAGAAACTTGCCCCCCTCTTGCAAAAAGAAGTGTTAAGAAGAGCAACAATTTTCAAAATTCACTCTTGTCTGTTTTTGGTCTTTTTTTCATTGTGTTGGCACTTGGCATTTCGAATGTCGACATTTCAGTAGCGAGCCATAAGAGGACCTTTTTTTCTGCTTAGGTGGGAAAATTATCACCTCACCAGCACTACTATGAAGAGGTGAGACACCATAACCGTGTATATAGAGGATGTATTTGTTCTGAAGCAGACCAGGACATTATACCTACTATACACGTAAGCTAGTATGAATTTTGATTGGCTTAGCCAAAAGTGGTGAAACAAAATTGATGCATAAAATCATAGCAATCTAGGTGATTGATGCACTTCAGTGTGTTGAGGATGACAGTGCTGGAGGACAATAGTCTTCTGGTGTAACTGTGAAATGAGAGCGTATAAACTAAAGAGGAGCCACTTGTAAAACTGCTTTACTAAACCAGTTCCCTCATCAGCAATGTAGTAATAATTCCTTGTGGCACACTGAGGAAATGGCATAGATGTCAGGGTGGTGCCACAGTTTGATTCTTCTTGTGTGTCATAGTTCATTTTTTCTGTGCAACAGCTGCTCTCGTCAATGCCTCTGGTATACAGTGCAGATAGCATTTGTGAATTCCCATGTCTGGTTTGCAAGCTTGATGTAGGGTTACCACCTGTCCCTCTTTGCGAAGGACAGTCCCACTTTGGACAATACTGTCCTGTGAAAAAAAGCTAAAAAATGACAAATGTCCTGAGATTGTAAGACAAAATATATTTCTTAAGTTGTCTTTAATAGTTGCATAAAAGTTATTTTGTATCTGAAGCACATGAATATTATATGACATAGCATAAGCAGCTCAAATGCTATAAAAATAAGCTTTTATCTGATGCTGTTAATCTTCATTCTATTCATCACTGATAGAGTCGGTCTTGTACCAAAGCTCGCACCAGCCAAAAACTCTTGAGCTAATATTTTACCCATAATTCAACCTATTACCTCTGATCTCGTTTTCCGCGTTGTTGTAAAGCCGCGTTCAAGCCAGCTGTCAGCTAAATCATTGATATTGTTGGAATATTCTGTAAATTGATGTTGAAAGGCCTACTCATATCACTTTTCTAAGAGGCTCTCTCTGCATCTGAGGGTTCACGCCCTCCTAGGAAAGACAAAGAAGAGACCACACTCCATTCTCTCCTCACCCTCTGGTGAGAAGGAAAGAACGCCAAAACCAAAACTTCCAAAGCTTTCTGCATCAGATCAAACGTCTTCACCTACTGCACCATCTTCGGTACCGTCTTTGTCTGTATCGTCGACGCTGACTACCTCGGCACCGACAACATCTGTAGCACTGAATGTGACTGATCCTAAAACTTTTACCTCAACTGCAATTATGACTCAGAGCCATTTCTCGTCTCCGATAACTCAGATAGACCCTGCTGTTCCTATAGTCTCAAAAATGGAGACTGTGGTGCTGCTAGACATACAAGCATGGACCCGATATTCCCCATCTGTGGACCCCGTCTTCAGACAGGCATATAGTCCTTTCTTAGATCATCCAGAGTCCCCTTCGGGGATATCCACTAGGCCCACCATTGCCCTCTCCGAACTCAATGTGGTGCGCCTTGTGGACCAGCTGCTGACAGCCAGGAGGATTCCTTCTGATTCAAAATCCCAATCCCTTATAGGACTTGGGTTTTCCGCTTCATGGACTCCATCTTATTGTCCTCCTTCGTCCTCCTCGCAGGTTCTGAAGCCCACGGCACCGCCCCTCTCGGCACCCTTGGCTTCGGTGCCGATTGTAGACCTCACTTCAGCCCCGGAGTCAACCCTTTGGCCTTCGGTTCTGTTGGAACCGGGTCTTACTCAGTCCCAGGACTGGACTTGCGGGTTCCTTGGTTCCGAGTTCAATGACTGCCGTTTCTACGGTGCCATCCATGGTTCCAGGAGTCCTGTTGGTACCTATCCAACCTGAGGCTCCACACCTGGGGCATGGGCTCAACTGAGTGGGGTATGACCCCAGTTCCGAGGTTGCCCTTCCCGGTTCCTGGCTGCCATCCCTCTTCAGGTGACCCTGCTTTCCAGGCGATGGAGAGGGCTCTTGCCTCAGTGTGCAAGCCTTCGGCATTGTAACCCCTGTGTCCTCCCCCAGTACTGCAACTGTCACAGTCCACCATCCCAGATCGAGCACAGGAGCCGCAGGATACCCTATTGCAGAGTGCCCTTTCTTCTGGATTCTGCCCAGAAGCTCCAACTGGGGAGGTTCTTAGGAAGAAATCGTGCATTAGGAAGCATGTGGACTCCACTGAGGAGTCCCTCACCAAGGATATGGATTACGATGAAGTGGAAGGGTCCCCTTGATCACCCCCTGAAGATCTTGAAACAGAGGGGTGAGTGGAAGCCCAAAAACTCTTCCTCGGAGAAATCTGTTTTCCTGCAGGTCTTTCGTGCTCGACCATCTACCTCCTGAGTGAACCTTCCTGCAGATGAGTTGGTTCAGCTTGTGGTGCAGCGCACCTGGAAGAACCCTGATGCAGTTGAAGCAATCCCCAAGAGACCAGGCAAGTTCTTCTCTCCCCCTGAAGAATATCTTTATTGGTCAAAAGATCTACTGGTAGATGCTGTGGTGGTGGTGGCGGCAGCCACCAAGAGAGGGCTCGATGTGGAGAGCCACACTGTTCACCCACCTAACAGAGAGTCTCGAGTGGTGGACAGACTGGGGAAACGAGTGTTTGCTTCATCGACTTTTGCTATTCGGTCTTTGAACTACCTGTCACATTTCACCAGACTCCAGAGAGACCTCTTCTCCGAACTCTCTGGTACTCTGTCAGAAAAGGTGTCTGACGAGGTTCATGACAAGGTAGCCTCGCAGGTAGTGACCCTGGAATCGATTTCACATGTAGCCGAAGGGGTGGCCAGAGATGCAGGTTCAGGCGTAGTTATGAGACGTCACACCTGGATGCGCCTATGTGACTTCACAGATGCCGTCAAGTCTTCCATCCTTAATGCTCCAGTGGAAGCATCTTCCCTGTTTGGCCCTAAAGTGAAGGACATGTTAGCCAGGTGTGAGCAGGATGGTGAGACCCTGTCTGCGGTTGGTGTGCATTTCTCCTCTCCTCAGCATCCCTTTTCCAGGAACCAGAGAAGTGGGAAATTGTGGCAAGTTCTTTTCATGACACACTTGAGTTTACCCCCAGAGGCAGAAGGAGCAACTGTTCTGGAAGGTACCCCTACAGGGGCAGAGGGGGTCCGTGTAACCAGGTTCCCGAGATTCCTTCTCTGGGCAGCCCTATCAGCACTCCTGAAGAGCGGCCCAATTCCTTTCCCCTAGAAGCAGTCAGGGGACTCTTTCTCTGCACCCCAGTGCCTGGCTGTCTATTGCCACCAACTCTTGGGTGCAGAAGATAATATCCAGAGGTTACAAAATCTCTTTTGACTACTACCCTAAACCACCAAAGTGAATCCCAGATGTTCCACCCAGTCTAAGGGATGAAGCAGCTCTACAAATTGAATAGCTGTGCTTAAAAAGAGTAATCCAAAAAGTCCCACCAGACCAGATAGGATCCGGCTTTTACTCAAGGTTCTTTTTGGTGCCAAACAAGACAGGGGACTGGAGGCCAATTTTGGACCTTAGCTGTTTACTTTATTTATTTTATTTTTTATTTTACATTTGTTAACCGGGGGTGTCTGACTGTGCTGAAAAGGCCCTTTTTCAGCAGAGGCCCGGGGAGAAAAGCTCCACAAAGAAAAATTACAGATACATTTAGTTATTTAGACATGATCAGTATACACAGAAATTACAAAAGATATGTTTTTACAGTGGTATGCGGTACATCAACAGTTACAGTGGAGAGAACAAACAAAAAATATTAATTTAAAAATAAAGGTAATTAATAGATTTGTGGTGTACAGATGAAATTTGGAACATAGGTAGAATACATACATAGTACACAGGTACAGAAAATACATTGTAGGTTAGCCAGTGTTTGTGAGTAAGATTGAAAACTATTATCAAGTACTCTAGATTTAGTATGTATACCTTATCCACTTTCACTAGCCTGGGGAGCAATCATGGCACTGCCAACTTTGCTTGAGATGTTGCCTGATGAGGTCTTTAAAGGAGGCTTTGGATGATGTTAGTGGGTACAGATTTCCATTTATTAGCCACTGAACTACTATATAGCACCTCTCCAAAGCTATTGTAGCTGTTGGTGACTTCTAGTAGTAGTTTACTTTATGATCTAAGAGGCCTTTGGCTGAGTGATGTTGTACTAGGTTTTTGAGGGCAGGACACTTATTTGGGAGGTAATAGATAGAATGACAGAGGCAGAGCTGATTGTAGGTTAGGAGGTTGGGCAGTTCAAGCCAGTTGAGCTGTCTCAAAGCAGTACATTGATGAGTTCTATATGAGCAATTTGCAACAAAGTGGGCAATTCTGTTATAGCAGGCTTCCATTTTGCTTAGTTCAGTTTTGTTGAGATTAGTCAGAATGGGAGATGCATAGAGTAGGGTGGATAGAAGTTGGGAGCGAGCAATGGCTGATCTTGTGTTGTTGGTAAGAAATGGTTTGATACGGGGTAGAGTGATCCCAGTTTGGCATGTACTTTTTTAATAGTTAAGTTGAGATGACTATCAAAGTTTAGGTGGGTTATTCCCAGTAGCTTAGCCTGTGCCACTGGAGCGATTGGAGTAACATTTGTGGAGTAGATAGTGAATTGACTGTTGTCAGTGTTTTTGTTAGAACTGGTTGTAATCATAAGCTGAGTTTTCTTTGGATTGAGGATAAGTTGGGGCTTTGGTAAGGTAGTTTTCAATGTCAGAGAATGCTAGTTGAGTTGTTTGCAGGAGGGTGGGAATGTTTTGTGCAGCACAGATTAAGGTAGTGTCATCTGCATACTGAATGATAGATGCATGCTGTGTGGAGGTATGGAGGTCATTTGTGAAGACTGTGAATAGTAGTGGTCCTAAGATAGAACCCTGTGGGACTCCTATAGTTATGGGCAGCTGAGGAGAGAGAGAATTTTCCCATTTCACAGCTTGGTACCTGTCAGTTAAGTAGTTTTGGAACCAGGTAAGAGTGGAATTTGATAGATGATATTGGTTTCGTTTGTTTAGCAGGATTTGGTGTGAAACCACGTCAAATGCTTTGGACATATCCAAAAAAAGAGTTGACACTTGTATGCCTTCATTTTTGAGACGGTTTACTGTGTCTGTGAAGCAGAGGAGGGATGTAGCGATACTATGGGCAGGTCTGAAACCATGCTGAGTAGGAGACAGGATGTTGCTGTCTAGGAGATAGTTTATCATCTGGGTATGGATGCATTTTTTATGGATTTTGGCCAGGGGGGAGAGTAAAGCAATGGGTCTGTAGTTATTAAGTTCAGTGGAGGTCCCGCCTTTATGTATGGGTGTAACATAGGATATTTTCCAGAGTTTGGGCACATAGTTTTCAACAATTGATCTGTTTATGAGAGTGGAGACTGGGATAGCAATAGCGTCTGCTGTGAGTTTCAAGAAATAGTTGGGGAGTAGGTCGGCTGCTGTTGATGAGGTTTTTAGTTTGGAGAGCATGCTTTTGATTGAAGTGGTGGAAACTGTTTTGAGGGTAAAGCTTGTATTAGTGTTATTTGTGTTGGGGGGGTAGTGAGGAAGGAACTGTCCTGTGATACTAAGGATAGAATTGAGTTCACAAAGTGGGAGTTGAATTGTGTTTCGATGGGAACTTTAGTGTCAGGGGTGGTTGGTTTGGGGGTAGCCTTTTGGGTGGATTTTAGTAGCTGGTTTACATTTTGCCAAAATTTTGGGGGTTTGTGTTGGTATTTAGTTTGTAATGTTGAGTAATAAGATTTTTTGTTCAGCCTAATGCATTTTTTTGCATGGTTGTGCAGTTCTTGGTACTTAGTTAGGCTTTGTGTTTGTTTTTTGATAGTAAAGCCAGGCAGTGTCTCGACTTGAGGATTTTTTTGTTTTTTTTACTGAGCCAGAGGTTTGTAGAGGTCCTAACCCTGATTTTGCATAATGGAGCGACAGTGTCTAGGTGGTGTAGAAATGTTTTGTTGAAATATGCTACAGCCTGGTCAAGTGGGAGGGTTTTTAGGGGGATCCAGTTACAGTTACAGAGTAAAGTGTTGAGGACCTCAGGAGAGAATTTTTTTGTGTTTCTAGTGGATATATAGTTAGTGGTTTTGCATATGCTTGCTCTGCAATGTATAAAGTATATTATGTTGTGGTCACTTAAGGTGTCTGGGGGACTGCCTGTGTGCGGGTACAATGTGGGTTTGTTAGTCAGAACCCAGTCAAGGATGGATTCCCTTTTATAGTTTTTATCACATCTAGTTGGAATTTGAACTAGCTGCTGGTAGCCATGGAGATTTATTAAATTACTTGGTGGTTCTGATATACAGGTGAACCAATCTAGGTTGAAGTCTCCCAGAATAAGGGTTTCTTGTGAGTATGTGGAAGAACACCAGGATAAGAAGTCTTCACGGCTAGCAGGTGTATTACCAGGTGGAATATAGATCACAATTGTGGTGATGACCTTTTTAGGGTGAAGTTGAAGTTGTGAGATAAGTATGTCCCAATTATTGGGGGAGGGGTAGGAGTTTGGTAATTGACGTACAGTTAAGTTGGACTTATACAGTAAGGCAGTTCCACCCCCTTTACGAAGTGGTCTGTCTTGTCTAATGATATTGTAGCCGGTAGGGAGAACTTCTGAGTTAGCTATGTTTTTATTTAGCCAGGTTTCTGTTAAAGCAACTATGTCTGGGGAGTAGTGTGCTATTGTGGCCTGGAGTTCAGGTATTTTATTTTTGATACTTCTAATATTAATATTTAGCATTAAAAGATGGTTGGTTTTGCTGCTGTTGTTGATTTGCCCAGGGATGAAGAAAGTGGGGGTGTTATGTTCTGACGTTTGTGTTGGAGCAGTTTATGTTAGACGGGATGGATTTGGTCTGGGTTGGGATGGATATCCCCACTTATGGTGAGCCTGGTGTTAAAATGGTGATACAGATGTTGGAGTTTGGTGAGGAGTGAGAAAGTATTGTGTTTTTTGGAGTAGGAATGAGAGCATGTGTGTTTAGTTCTGAACTGGTCCATTATGTAGTTCTTGAACAGTTGTGTGCAGATATTATTATAATGTGTGGTGTCTGTATATGAGAGTGCATAATGTAGTGTTGTGCTACTTAGTTTAGGGGTATTGCTAGAATGATAACTTGTGATGTTGTAAAGAATTATGAGACGACAAACTAGACTTAGTTGTGTGATAGTCATGGTTATAAAGTTTAAGTTGTTTCTAGGTGGGGGGTCTGAATAGGAATTATAGGGTTGCACTATATGTGGATGGGGAAGTAGTGTGGATGATGTAAAAAATGCCTAGTGGGAATGAGAGTGATTGGGAGTATTTTGTGTGGAGCAAGTTGGTGTGGTATAATGTGATATATGACTTGAGGAGCTGTGGTTGGTGGAGGTGATGTGAGGGTGAGCTGCTGGTGTGGCTGTGATTACTATAAATGTAGAGGTAGTGGGGGCGGGAGGGAATAGAGGGCAGGGGAGCAGTGAGAGCCCGAGCATTAGCGAGGGCGAACGGAGCGGGGCAGAGCCCACCAAGACGAGAAAAAAGTAAGTATTACTTTACAAATCTGAACACTTGAAACAATTTCCTGAGGTCTAATGGCTTACCAGCAAGCAAAATGTAATTGCTGAAGAGCACTTGTGTCCTGGTGGGAGACTAGAAATTTAAAGATGGCTCCATGCTCAGCAGGATTCTAATATAGACTTAGTATTGGGGGAGGGAGATAGCACAAGGGGTGTAAATCAGGTGGAATGCAAAAAATAGAGAGAGGCAATCAGTGGAAATCAGTGAAGGCCTCAGACGGGGTAAGTAATAATTCAAACTACCTGTAAAGTGAAGGAGAGCAGAGACAGCAAACTTTATTAAGGTTGGAGTGTGTCTTCACTTTGACTTGCTGATTAGTAACCAGTTTGTGCACAGATTAGAGTAGGGAGATACATTAGCAATGAAGGGAAATGTATAGAGATGCAAATAAACAGGTGGGCCTCCAAGTGATACAAACTAAGGCAGAAAGCACTGAGAGGGCTGCTTGATGGTTAATTTAGTCACAGGGATGTGAATTAAAATCTATACTGTCTATTGGACAGTTAGGATTAATGTACTAGCTGGGGTGGAGGGACACAAGGCTACAACAGTCAGTTTTATTAGCATGCTGAGAACTACTAAAGAAATACTGCTAATGTAATAGCTTCGCTCTCATAAAACGTACAAGTAGAATGCCTGGGTGGACTGACCCTGCTCTTGAGGCTCAAAATGTATATCCTTGTTTAGTTTGCAGTACTGATTCCCTCTTATACTGTATGGGTGGAGTGGTAGCCGCAGACTGCAGATTTGCTTGAGTGTGCTCAGCAAGCAGAATGCAATTGCTGAAGAGCACTTGTGTCTTGGTGGGAGACTAGAAATTTAAAGATGATAAACAAGTTTGTCACTAAGACAAAATTCCGGATAGTCATGGTTCAGTCCATTCTCCCTTTTCTGGAAGAAGGCGATTGGATGTGCTCGATAGACCTTTGGGATGCTTATTTACCACATCAAGATGGACAAATGGTCCAGAAGGTTTCTTCATTTCTGGCTGGGAACCAATCACTACCAATTCCGTGTCCTGCCCTTCGGACTCTCTATAGCCCCCAGAATGTTCACCAAATGCATGGCAGCAGTGGCAGCTCACTTGTGACTGCAAGGATTCTGGGTGTTTCCATATCTGAACGATTGGTTCCTCACTGCCCCCACCAAGCATCTATTGGTAACAGCCTTGCATTACACTCTCTCTCTGGTGCATTGCCTGGGAATAGCCATAAACTGGGATAAGTCCAATCTAACTCCATCCCAAACCCTGGATTTTATAGGGGTAACGTTCAATACCCGTTCTTGCTGGATCTCTCTCCCAGATCACAGGCTTCAAAGAATAAGGATACAGCCCCGGGTGATACTCTGTCACGAATTGGCCCAGGCCCGACAGGTCCTGCAGTTGCTAGGATCAATGGCAGCATCTATAGCTGTAGTACCCCTAGCAAGATTTCACATGAGACTCTTACAGCGGCTACTGTTAACCCAATGGTATCCAAATCATCAACCGTTGTCTTCCAAGATCCGTATTATGAATTGGTGCAAACTGGATCTTTCTTGATGGATGAAGCCAGACTCAGCACTTTGGAGCTAACCTTTTCATCCCCCTCAGCCCAACACCATTATGACCATGGACGCTTCTCTGATAGGGTGGGGAAGCCATTATCAGGGAATGACTGTCCAAGGTACTCGGTCTGATATAGAAGCCAGTCTGCATATAAATGTTCTGGAACTGAGGGCAGTGCTCTTAGCGTTGCAGGCATTTCAGACTGCCCTTCCTTCCGGAACTGTTGCTATCCAATCAGACAACATGTCAGTAGTTTTGTACATCATCAAACAAGGAGGAATCAAGTCCTATCCCCTATGTCAAGAGACCATGAGAGTTTGGCAATGGGCGACAGCTTTCAACCACTTTCTGAAAGCAATGCATATCCTAGGGATTTCCAAAGTGATCACAGACAAATTGAGCAAATTCATTCTCCTATCTCACGAGTGGTCCCTCGACCCCAAATTAGTGGCAAAGATTTTCAGCCATTGAGGCCAGCCTTGCTGCGACCTGTTCACCTCGCTATCCAACCACAAATGCAGCAACTATTTTGCCCTAATTCCCCCACAGGGGGAGTCCTGAGAGACGCACTTACTCATGATTGGCCGACGGGTCTTCCTTATGCTTATCCTCCCATTCCTCTGATTCTTACAGTTCTGAAGAAAGCCCTTTGGTTGAAAACCAAGATGATCCTCATAGCTCCCTTTTGGCCTTGACTGGTATGGTTCCCCTTTCTCTGGCCCTATCTTCTTTGCAGACCATGGATCCTGGATCCAACTCCACATCTGCTGTCTCACCCTCAAGAGCTGAGTCACCCAAATCTTTCCAGCCTCAAGCTCACAGATTGGCTTCTTCACTTCCAGTAATTGCCAGATATTGTAATCTTTCCTCTCCGGTATGCAACATTATTCTGGCTTCTCATAAACAATCCACCAGAAAAGTTTATGCTGACAGATGGAAAAGATTTTCGATTTGGTCTAGACAGAGAGATTTAGACCCTTTTTTTTACACCCATCTCTGCTGTACTCCAGTACCTATCTAATTTTTTCGAGGAGGGCATCGCAGCTTCAACCATTCGTGTCCATTTAGCTGCCATTTCGAATTGTCATAATGGTTTTGGTGACGCCTCCTTAATCTCTCATCGCCTGAGCAGGACCTTTTTGAAAGGAATCTGTCATTCAAGACTTCCAATTAAGCAGCCCATAGAACATTGGCGTCTCACTCTTGTCTTGCAGTCTTTGACACGATCCCCCTTCGAACCAGCAGCCACGTGTGACATCAAGTTTCTATCCTGGAAATCCCTTTTTCTGGTGGCTGTTACTTCGGCCAGACTCATTTCCAAGCTCCAAGTTCTTTGTACCAGGTGTCCTTATTTGATTTTTCATAAGGACAGAGTAATACTACGGACCAATCCTTCCTTCCTTCCTACCAAAAGTATTTTTCAACCTTTCCATTAATCAGACAATTGATTTGCCTGTGTTCTTCCCTAATTTTTCAAACAAGAGAGAGTATTGTTTACATTTACTGGATGTTCACAGACATTTGAGGTTTTACCTAGACAGAACAAAAACTATCAGGAAATCAGACTAATTATTTTTTTCCATTTCTGGCCCAAAACTGAGAAAGTCAGTCTCTAAAGTAACTCTATCCAAATGGCTCAGAGACTGTATAACTTTCATCTATAATCTAGAAAAGAAATCTGTCCTGCTAAACATCAGGGCTCATTCCACTAGATCTGTGGCAACTTCTGTGGCTTTTCTTTCCAGAGTTTCAATGGACGACATTTGTGCAGCAGCCACGTGGGCTTCCCCTCATACCTTTATCACTCCTTACAAGCTGGGTCTGGTCCCAAGGGGAAGAGCGTCCTTTGGTTCAGTGGTGCTCAGGAATGTTCTTCCTTAGGGCCACCCATTGATTTAAGGTAGCTGGAGACTCTGTCCTATCAATGATTAATGGAATGAAGATTAACAACATCAGATAAAGAAGTTATGTTTTACCATAACTTTCCATTTGTGTTGTTTATCTTCATCCATTCATCACATCCCAACCCTCATTCCCCTCCTAGAGGCTCCTGGGGGATCTTTAGGTCCATTTCCTGGACTAAGGTTTTTGCTCAGAGGTGGCCTCTGCTTTACTTGCTAGGACAAACTCGATCTGAGGTAACAGGGAGAAGAGAATTATGGGTAAAATCTTAGCTCGAGAGGTTTTGGCTGGTGTGAGCTTTGGTATAAGGCCAACTCGGTTCCGAGGGTTCGGAACCGAACCCATCAGTGATGAATGGATGAAGATCAACAACACAGATGGAATGTTATGGTCAGACATAACTTCATTTCAGCAACAAAGTGAAGCTCTGTCCTTGGAACTGGAACTTGCCATGTGTGGGTATGTTTGCAAAATCTCACATTTCTACAAAAAAAATTTGAAAAGATGGCAACCTTAGTTTGATGTGTTCTTACCCTTACACTGTCATCCGTAAGAGTAGGGTAACTTTGTCTGCTGACCTGTCATATAGGTTTTAAGAAAGTGTGGCATTGCTGTCAAGTAAAAGGTTTATGGAATCCTAGATCCTGCTGTGGTTTTATCTGAGGTGCGCACTGTAACAGTTTTCATTCTAGAAGATCCCTTCCCTTTTCCCCTTTTATGTTGTATTAGGATTCCTTGTGTTTTATTGTCAGAATATGTTGTTATGATTGTGGAATGTTTGGTGAAATAACCATATAGTCAAGTAGGCTTGCTGCACAAATGAAAGGCTAGAATTTGTGTTTGGCTGTGGAAATTGTGGTGTGACATCTATCAACTGTAGTAGGTATTTGCAAGGCAGTACTGAGGAAAGGCCTGGTGTTTTACACCTGCTTCTCACGTTGCATGTTCTTGAGTGAGGTATCTTCTGTATACACCACTGGAAGTTACAGATAGTGATACAGACTGAAACGTGCCTTTACTTTAGCTCAGAGGTAAAGGTCCACATGCTGCTTCTGTCATATTGATTTATTTCTGTCTCTCCAGCTGTTAAAAGATCCAGCATCTTCAGATGACTGTACCTTTTCACAAGTTTTGATAATTTTTCCTCATCCCTTACAGAGAGCTTTTGAGTATTTCAGTCAAGCAGCAAATGCTGGGAATTCTCACGCCATGGCCTTTTTAGGAAAGGTACGTTTTTATAGTTATTTTTATCTACACTGATTAACAACTGCATGTCAAACAGATTATATGAATAAGATTAAATGACTGTCGACATTGGGTTTACCCTGTAACATCTGTAATGTCTGTCATGATTCTCAGTAATGACTTCGACATCTAGGGTATATGGCCAGCCACAACAAGGTCTTACTGTAACTGGTAGGTTATGCTGGAATGATCAGGTGATATGCATACCCAAGAGGAATTGATTCCATTCTTAAAGCTGTATAGCACAATATGTTAATATGTTAAATCCTTTTATTTTTTTTTAATTTTTTACACAGATAAGAAATACTATTATTATGTAGTAGAGTTAACTGCCTAAACAGAGATTGTGTAGTTAAAACAGTTTTGCTGCCATTGTGAATGATTAGAACATGATTGCTTGAAATCCAACAGCAAGGTCAACTGACTGGAAACTCCGTTCATGAACTGAATACCTGTGCAGATCAAAGTAATTGTTGTGCAGGAGGCAAGCTGCCATACTGCTAACTTACCTAGATAGTTTCCACAGGTGCACAACAAATAGAAACGGAGAAACTCCCCACTACAGTGTCCAATGCTTACTCAAAAACAGTGCTCCATGAATAACTAGTAGTCAAGTGTACAGCCTAGGAAGAGAATTAAATTCCATTTCATCAATTCGAACACGATCATCCGCATGTGTTATGTACAGGAGGACCACTGCTCTAGCATGTCTCTTATGTGTTCTGTAATAAAGGCAAGACACTGTGCTTTGAAAGCAAGCATTTTAAGAACTGTTCATATGTTTTCCATTAGATCATGGTTGCAACATTCCTTACGTTTGATACTTTCCTTGTGAAGGTCCTATCCATCTGGACAGCCTTCCAAAGCTCAGGGTCCTTCCCTCACAAGGCATAAGTCTACCCTGGACACACGGAAGTGTGCTGGTATGAGGAGCATTTGACTACACCATCGTAAGAACTTTATTGCCATATTCATATATGCAGGCATCCATCAAGTGTCCGTGATTAGTTTGCCATTTCATTGGTTACTCAGAATTATAAGTACTCCACTGGGAATGCTTTCTTCTTTTTTCTGTAAATTTAGCAGAATTTTTGTACTGTCTGTCTTTAAAAATGAAAAATGTGATTATGGTAGACACTTGCTTTCTTTCCGGTGACTACCATTGTAAGTTGCTGTTTTTTTGTATAGGGGTACAACACGACATGAAGTCTTATAAAATCTGTCAGGGATTTGCTCCGTTGACAAGAAGTTGCTTTTGGACCCTCAGCACTTATCTAGAGTGTAAGAGGTTGTCTCACTTGGTGCTTGCTACTATGTTATCTGCTTCTGCAGCTTTTGCACCTGATCCTCCAGTGAAAAAGAAACGTAAAGGATGTAATCTTTTGGAAATGCTTCATTCTACCTCTCAAGTAGTTAAACTTTCCGTAAAGTATGGCCACATGCAGCCACTAAAGCAGCTGCTGCCATCTCTTTCATCAGTAGTTACACTTGACTAAGGCTGCAGACTTTAACTGAAGGTGTTAAGGCATGGTGACTGAATGCTACTGTGGACAGAGATCCCTCATCCAGCGACTTTAAGAAGATGAAGAGAACGGTAAAGTGATGTACGGATGTAAAACAGCCATTTTGCCAGTATCTAGATATGACAGAAATTACACAGCAAAATGTGCTTTTCTGAAAAGAATCCAGAGCAGACAGCAGCCGAAATTAGGTCAAGTTCAATATAAGACAAACCGCCAAGGGGGACTCTTACGACTAAGCAAGCTGGGTTCTAGAGTTGTAACAGTAATACAGATCTGTCCTGACTATCCCTTTCGTATTCCTCTTGCCTGTCCCCTAGAATTTCTGGCAAACATTCTCTTTGAAGTTTTTTATAATGGGAAATGTACTCTGGGTTTAAAGCATCATAAAAACAGGTTACAAGCTTTAATGGAATTCCAAAAAAAAAAAAAAAAAAAAAAACCTGTCTTGGGCATTTGTCATGTTCCAGAAGAATAGGAGCAGGAACATCTTGTGCCACCTGTTGTTTCAAAACATTTTTTGTCATGAGTCATAGAGTGGCTCCGCATCTTTGGGGCAAATAATTATATTTGAAAATGTTTCGGGTCCCTAGGACATAAGCAGATTAGTGACCTGTTTCAGATGTTTCCAGACTAAAAACTTTCTAAATGTTGCTCATTTCAAAGTCCTCTCCTTTCAAACTTTTGCTTTTCTTCACCTAAATGCTCTTTTAGCTACTTTAGATTTAAAGGATGCTTATCTGCACATCCCTATCCCCAGGCATCACAGAGTCTTGTACTATCTGATTGCTTCTTTGCCCTTTGGAATTTCCATAGCACCAAGGGTATGCAAGAGCGATTTTCGAAATTTGCTCTTCTCCTGCATTTGTGTTATTTTATTATTTTTTTTCTTCAGCTTGTCGGCACTCTGTATTTTGAGTCCAGATATTTCAACAGGGAGCCGGGCCGACATGTGCATGGCTCCCAAATATGCAACAAAGTCTACAAAGCATAGACTATTTGCCTGGAAGTGTGTGCTTAAGTACATTTATACCCAAAGCAGATTCCAAAGAATTTTTCCTCCGGTAGATGGCAAAAGTTGGAGGTGTGATAGAGAAGAAATGGATAACTGGGAACATGGTTTACAGGCTTTAAATATTCTCTACAGAGAACTCTGTCAGGAATACTGAGCAAGCAAATGAGTGTAACTAAAGAAAAAAATATTTTTTAGCTGGGATGCAGGATCTGAATTGCCTAGACATAGGCCTTAAGTTTAATTCTGGTGACTGCCAAAAAACTAATTACTAGAAACTGGATATCAGAGTCAAAACCAACAATACTTGAAGTAGTCAGTATTGCAACAGAGATAAAAGAACAGGAATGAGATCTTTAGAAAACGGTAGGAGCAAATTACATGGAGAAAATGGAAATTGTGGGAGCAGTACCTGCAAAAAATGTTTTGGAGGAGAAATGAGGTTTAAGAGAAGGCAGGAAGTGAACAATGTATGTAATGTTTTAAATGAATAGTATATAACAATATATGTGATGCAGAATGTAAATATGAACTTGTTAATAAAGGTGTTTAGAGAAAACAAATTGCTCTGGTGGACCAGTCAAGTAGGCTACAGTCCAGGGGTCTCCTGTATGCAACCTTTGCCAGTACAGAGTATAGCAATTCTTGCCTCAGACTTTGCATGGGGAGTTTCCTGCCAAGAAACTAAAGTTCAGTGGGGACTTCCAAGATGACTGCACATCGAGTAACAGCTTAACTCTAGCTCTACCATTGTGAAAACAGAAACCTAACAGAGAAGGCCTGTAGCCTTTTGTGTTTATGGATAAATTTCAGTAACTGGCTAGTATGTGTACTGCCTGGATGCCAGGAAAAAGAAATACAGAGCACTTAGAAAAAAAAGCACTACAAAAAGTGAGGAAGAAATACTGATTGGGGAAAGTTCTGCAGATATTGAGCAAAAAGCAGTGCAATCTCCAGACATGACTTCCAGTAACCTAGTGTAAGATATGATAACTGTACACATATCTGGTTAAAATAAACAAAACACTGATGGAGTACATCAACACACACAACAAAAGGATGAAAAAAATGGAAGAAGCTTTAAAGAGATATTCAGATGAGGTGATTAAGCTGGAAAAAACAAGTTGAAATGAAGAAAATGCTGGCTCAATATGAGACAGCTCAGGAAGAGATGTTTCAAAAAATAATAGAATCAAAGGGCAGAGCATGTAGGGAAAACCTGAGATTTTCAGCTATACCAGACAAGCTGGAAGGAACAGCCTGCATTAATTTTCTGAAAGCACAAATAAGCAACTGGAATGGTATTCTACAGCAGGAGTTGTTAGTCAAAAGAGTACATCATGTGTGTGCTCCAAACCTGGCTATGAAAAGCAACTAGACCATTAATAGTAAAGATGTAATCCTACCAACAAGAAGGAGTTGATTCTGACAAAACTGTGGCAGAAGGACAAAATACTAAATGTGGGAGACATCAGAGTGTTTGTGGAGAATGATTACTCATTGTATAGCAGGCAGAAGAGGAGTAAATTCATTCCACTGTTCAGGAGATGTTGAGACGTAGGTGTGAGATTCAAACTACTGTACCCAGCTGTCTTTATTCTTCTCTGGAGGGATGAAATCATTTTTGATGAAGTACATGCTAAGGAGGAAATACAAAGTTTGTCCAAAAAAAAGTGATCTGTGAAACAGAAGGAGATTGTTTCTTGTTCTTCTGGTAACAGAGAGACTATCTGTGAAACCTTTTCCACAGTTTCAACAGAAAATGTTGTCAAGAAAGAATGGAGCATGAGAGTTGACTAGACAAATCAAGGGTACTTTGGAAATGAAACCACAACAGGATTTAGGAGATGGAGATGAACAGTAATAAAACTAGTAACTTAATGTTATAATGCAATACTTGTATTTGTGAAACATGACAGAACAAGAAGATCTAGAAATGTTGGACACTTTCAGAATTTGTTTGACTTGTCGGGGACTTTGAAGTAAATGCCCTACTTCATGTCATTAATGTTCCGAAAAAATGTTTTGAAGAGGGGAAGAAAATAGAGATGGTTAACTGTAAATAAAGTAAACATTTTTCTTACTAGTACTATTTTTGTGGTGTATGGTTTTCTCTGCATGCTATAAAGTAAAGTTGTCTCAGTTATTTTAAGTGCAATGGGGATTGTAAACAGGTGCTGCAGTTCTTTTTTTCCTTTCTTTCTCCCTTCTCTCTTTTTTCTTCAGTTTTAAGAAATGTAGGCTATGCAATGTAAAAAAAAAAAAAAAAAAAAAAAAAAAAAAAGCTTGACTAAAATAGTATGACAAAAGAAAACATAATGTGTTTTCTCATTCTTGCTTGGAGAAATGACAGGATTAAGGACCTTAGATTGACTTAGGACAAGTTTTAAGACAAAGCAAGTAAATGAAAAAGAATATTGAATATTATGAGGCTGTTTTCTGCCAAATGAATGTGTGCTTAGTAACAATTCTGTATCTGGCCCTCGTGTCCATGGAAATAATCCGATAAAGAAAAATTGACTGTCTGGTTCTCATGTCTCCATAGAGACAATCTGATAATGGAAAGTGGTTACAGGCTGGTGGAGAGTGATTGGCTGGGGGGGGGAGCGATACTGGCTAGGAGATGATGTTCTCTGAAAGCATTCAGGGGTTTTCCCAGCTGGGAGAGCTCTTAGTAGAAGCAGAGGCTGCACCGTGCATCTTAGCATGGATAACCTTTCTTTTAAGTTAATTCAAGTCTGTGAGTGTGGCTGTCAGTTTGGGACATTTGTTCTTATTAGAAGGGTAAAACTTCAATATATGTAGATGTACATAATTTTGTGTGTTGGTATTAAATTAATAGGTTTTAGGTGGGTATTGTTTTTTTTTGAGGGCTTCCAGTAAAACAAAAAGTAGATGTCACATAGGCTCAAATGAATATGACAATAAACAATGATATAGAGGTTCAACTTGCCAAACAATGTATGCATGTAACACAAAAGCTGCAACTAGACTTTTAACAAAAAAAGATGTACATAAAAGGTAGGAATAATAACTTTTCAGTACAGGGATGCTTTCTGCAATGTCTTTAAATTTCAATGGTCTCACAGATAAATACAAAAAAAATGAATAATGAACTATATTAAAAATGTAGAGTCCAAATAGCTATGTTACAGGAGACAAACTTGGAAAGAATTGAACATGTGAATTTGATAAAGAAAGGTTTTCGGGATGATCATTCAGTGGAATATCTGGGACTAAGGAAAAGAGGAGTACTTATATCAATTGCAAGAGGAGCTCCAATATTGATAGAAGAGGATAAAAAGGATAATGTCAGATTTGTATTGCTAAGAGGCTACTGGCAAGGGAGGAGGATTACACAGGCATGTATTTATATTCCACCTAAAACTGTTATAATGGAGCTTAAAAAATTTTGGGAGAAATCAGTTTTCAGCAAGAATATTACTTATAGGTGGGGACTGCAATTTGATTTGCAGCAGTGAATATTTATCTGGGAGTCCAGAAGGGAAAGTATAACAAAGGAGGGTAGATTTTTGAAGAAATTTATGAAAATATTTTGCGTGGAAGATGTGAATACAGTAACAAGAGATCAGAGTGAATTTCCATATTATTCCCCAAGATATAAAAAACTGGGCTAGGCTAGACAGAATTTACATTTCACAGGGACATGTGCATTTAACTGAATGTCTTGATAAATGCCCAATAACCATGGGCCAATAATAACTAAAATAAAACACAGGGTAATGAAATAAAAATCATGGTGCTTTCCCACCTAACTGTTGAAATGAGAGGAATTTTAGGAATGGGAAGTGATGATTATTCAGGTGCTATTTGAGAGGATAGAAATTACTTCTGATAATATAGCTAGGGAGTGGGATAAAATTAAGGTGGAGTTTAAAAATAGGTTGGAAATGAAAGAAAATGAGCTGTGGTTAAGAAGTAACACAAATTATTTAAGGGACGGACAAATGTTAAAATATTGCAAAACAGGGAGAATGTCACAGAACAAGAGGAGGATCAAATGCAGCATGCTATGTAGAAAATAATGGATTATCTCAATAATATACATGAGTTTAGAAAGATTGCTTTTCTTGATAGTAACACTAGAGCACAAAAAAAAAAAAGAAATCCGTGGTAACCCGCAAAGTCTCAGAAAACGCAGTATGAAACCTATACTGGGTCAAAAACAAACCAAGAAGAAACTTTGCAATGTGGAGAGTATGATGTTCACTTCCTAAATGATGTTATGCACTTAGTTCACTTAATAAAAATTGAACTGTAAAATATAACTATAAAATAAGTGCTACAAAATAATCAAATAGACAATAGTAGGTAGTCCACAGTTGAGTTAAAAATGCAATGTCCTTTATTGAAACACACAAACAAGCGATGCTAGTTGAGTGTAATGAAAAGCGTCAAAAACATTCCTTATTTATATATAATCAGGTTGTTTGGAGCAAGGGAGTAGTTAGAGAGGGTGGTTCTGTTAAGAGCCATAAAAGCATTAAAATCATTCCTTTAGCCAAGTCCCCCTTCCCCCTTAACACCATAGTGTAATCAGAAACTGTGCTAACTAAAACTGAATCTAAAAAGCTAGAGACAAATTGTTAATGTTCTGTATAGGCTAACCAACTAATCAAAATGTTATTAGTTAAGAAACAAGTAACCAAAAAATGGCTGATTGACTAACAAAAAGATATACCCGTAGACATCTACTAGAGTAAATATTAATATACAACTTTTAACAAAGGTCGCTTTCGTAACAAATACTTCGTGTGTGTGTCAAAAACAAATTATAATATGAATGAACATGTGTATAGATATACAACTGAAAACCTAAGTAGGATGAAAAAACATAAAAATAATTGCTAAGCTGGAAATACAGTGATACATGTTTAAGTACTAAGGCCATGGGGATCTGTTTTAAGTGTGGCATCTAACTAACAAAACCATTAGTCTGAGTGTACATAAGAGTAAATGCAACCTTTAAAACAGGAAAAAGAAATGGAAAAAAAGAAAAAGACTAGTCAGACTAGGCCCACGCACACTGTGCGCACTGTCAGACTAGGCCCACGCACACTGTGCGCACTGTCAGACTAGGCCCACGCACACTGCGCACTGTCAGACTAGGCCCACGCACACTGTGCGCACTGTCAGACTAGGCCCACGCACACTGTGCGCACTGTCAGACTAGGCCCACGCACACTGTGCGCACTGTCAGACTAGGCCCACGCACACTGTGCGCACTGTCAGACTAGGCCCATGCGGCCCATGCACACTGTGCGCACTGTCAGACTAGGCCCATGCACACTGTGCGCACTGTCAGATTAAGCCCATGCACACTGTGTGCACTGTCCGACTAAGCCCATGCACACTGTGTGCACTGTCAGACTAAGCCCATGCACACTGTGCGCACTGTCAGACTAAGCCCATGCACACTGTGTGCGCAATGTCAGACTAGGCCCATGCACACTGTGTGCGCTGTCAGACTAGGCCCACGCACACCGTGCGCGCTGTCAGACTAGGCCCACGCACACCGTGCGCGCTGTCAGACTAGGCCCACGCACACCGTCCGCGCTGTCAGACTAGGCCCACGCACACCGTGCGCGCTGTCAGACTAGGCCCACGCACACCGTGCGCGCTGTCAGACTAGGCCCACGCACACCGTGCGCGCTGTCAGACTAGGCCCACGCACACCGTGTGCGCTGTCAGACTAGGCCCACGCACACCGTGCGCTGTCAGACTAGGCCCACGCACACCGTGCGCTGTCAGACTAGGCCCACGCACACCGTGTGCGCTGTCAGACTAGGCCCACGCACACCGTGTGCGCTGTCAGACTAGGCCCACGCACACCGTGTGCGCTGTCAGACTAGGCCCACGCACACCGTGCGCACTGTCAGACTAGGCCCACGCACACCGTGCGCACTGTCAGACTAGGCCCACGCACACCGTGCGCACTGTCAGACTAGGCCCACGCACACCGTGCGCACTGTCGGACTAGGCCCACGCACACCGTGCGCACTGTCGGACTAGGCCCACGCACACCGCGGCGCACTGTCGGACTAGGCCCACGCACACCGTGCGCACTGTCGGACTAGGCCCACGCACACCGTGCGCACTGTCGGACTAGGCCCACGCACACCGTGCGCACTGTCGGACTAGGCCCACGCACACCGTCGCACTGTCGGACTAGGCCCACGCACACCGTGCGCACTGTCGGACTAGGCCCACGCACACCGTGCGCACTGTCAGACTAGGCCCACGCACACCGTGCGCACTGTCAGACTAGGCCCACGCACACCGTGCGCACTGTCAGACTAGGCCCACGCACACCGTGCGCACTGTCAGACTAGGCCCACGCGCACCGTGCGCACTGTCAGACTAGGCCCACGCGCACTGTGTGCACTGTCAGACTTGCACTGCCTACAAGGAAAAAATGTAACAAAAGTCTTCAGTTTAAAATCTAAAGTAACATTTAATGTGGCACCATCAAAAATGATTAATGTATACATGAGCCACCTAAAGTATGTCCTTTATAACATTGTAAGTTAGTGCTAAAAGAAGTAAACAGTGTGTAATATTTGTTTTTTAACACTAGAGCACAAAAACTTTTAGTGCAACGACTCAGGCAGCAGAAAGTAGAAAGGGCTGTGGCTAAACTTAGGGAGCCTATAACAAAGAAGATAAGAGATCCTGTAGAGGTATTATAAATATTTTGGAAATTCTATGAAAGTCTGTGTAAAGCAGATAAATATTGAAATCGAGAAAAGATAGAAATGGAAATGTTTATGGAAGAATTAAATATGCCAAGGTCAGAGGTAGAGGAGGCTCGATTGCTAACTGTTAGGGTAGGCGCAGATGATATAAAAATTGTGATGTATAACCAATCTACAAGGAAGTCCCCAGGAATAGATGGTATTCCTGTATTGCCCTAAAGCATTTTAATAATTATATTAATTCAAATTGTGTTTACCCTGTAATACCCGCTGTATAAAACTACACTGAAATACATGTTAACCTTGTGTTCTGTTGTAATATTATACTCTTGGAATTTTTCTCCCTGGGCCTCCGCTGAAAACGGGCTGCTAGCCCAGTCAGACATTCCCAGTAAATAAATGTAGAATGAAATAAAATAAAATAAATTTGGAAGCTAGGAGGGGAAAAAGATCTGGGAGGTTTTGTTTAACAATATTTTAAGAGGAGGATAAGTACCAACATCCTGGAAGAAAGTGGTAGTTGCACAGAGTGCAGGCTGGAGAAGTTGTTTGACTGCAACTGAGCTACAAAATATAAGTATCTTTTGATTATTTTTACAGATTACTGTTTTTATAATTTAATATATATAAAGCACTTTGTCTATTCAGAATCTTCACAAATCCTTATCTGTTTAAAAACTTTCATTTGCAGTTGCCCGCCCCTACTGTGACACACCTCCCAGTCTAGTGTCATTAGCTCTTTCTTCTTAATACAGAGAGAACATTTGATAAGGCCTTCTGTTCCTCCTTTTTCCCTTTTCAAAAAGTAAAACAAAACTTTTTTTTTCTTTTTCGCCTGAACCTTCTTGTGTTCTGACTGTCCTTCTCAAACATATTGGAAATATACAGTATATTTCAGAGCATTTGTTATAACTGTATTTGCTATAACTGATTTAAGTATTTTTTTTCTGGCATTTTGAATATTTACTGCTTAGCGACTGCATCTTAGCCTGTTTATACAGCTCTGCATTCTATTTAAACAGTTTTTGTGTTGATTAACTGTTTTGCACTCTTAAAAAGTTATTTGTTGCTTAATTTTACCTGTAGGCTAACACACTCAAGTGTGCTAGCCGCTTAAAAGCATTTATAGCATTTACTGTCTGTTTTTTTCCTTGTCTCTGTAAAAAAAAAAAAAAAATCTCTTGTTTTCCCACCTTACTGAACTAGAGTAGTCCAGTTTCAGAGTTGCTGATCCCTGGGCTTGTTTTTAGTTCCTGTTACTGATCCATTGCCTTATTAGGAAGGAGGGAAGTTTCTTTGCTTACCAGTGGGAGTGGGAAGCACTGAGCAGCCTTTTTGTCCGATTTGGTGAAGTTTCAGCCAGAAACTAGTAGTCCATTGGTCGTTTTGGGCCAGTTCCTAGCTCCTTTCAGCCCCCTGCTATAAAACACGCTAAACACGCGTTTTCCAGCTTGTACCAACTCGGCACAGATCCTCGTGGTGGCCTGCAGAGTGATCCAAGCAGCAGAGAGCTAAAAGAGTGACTTTCTACCAGATATAAGTATTTTTTGTGGCTTTCCCACTGTTATTAAGCTAGCGACTGCATTTCGCCTGTTTTACTGCTACTTTAAGTGATTTCTGCATTTTACACTGTTTATTGCACTTTAAGTTACTAATTGTTGCAAATTGTTTCTGTAGGCTACACACTAAAGTGTGCTAGCCGATTTACAGCATTTATAGCATTTACTGTCTGTTTTTTTCCTTATCTCTGTAATAAAACAAAAAAATCTCTTGTTTTCCCGCCTTACTGAACTAGAGTAGTCCAGTTTCAGAGTTGCTGATCCCTGGGCTTTGTTTTTAGTTCCTGTTACTGATCCATTGCCTTATTAGGAAGGAGGGAAGTTTCTTTGCTTACCAGTGGGAGTGGGAAGTTTCTTTGCTTACCAGTGGGAGTGGGAAGCACTGAGCGGCCTTTTTGTCCGATTTGGTGAAGTTTCAGCCAGAAACTAGTAGTCCATTGGTCGTTTTGGGCCAATTCCTAGCTCCCTTCAGCCCCCTGCTATAAAACACGCTAAACACGCGTTAGCGCGGAGTTGCCACTGTTGCACACAAGAGCAGTGGCGGTTAAACAAGGTTAAACTATTCGGGCCATCTAAATTCCACTCTTCAAATTTTCCCTTAGAACTACCTTCCACGAGCTGTACTGCTGATCTAACCAGCATATCCTATAACTGAAAAGTTCATCTCTACTTGATTCCCAAGTAGACTATTCTCTATCTGTAAAGCCTAGCACTTACTCCTACAGTACTTGCACCTTGATAAAGCACTCTTATTATAGATAGTACCCCACCAGCCTAAAACCCACTTCCCCGGAGTCCTTTGAAAGTCTCTTTATCTACTACTTCTAGTATGTCGAGGGATCAGTTGCTAGTGTCCTCTCCAGCTCAACTGGTGAACCTGGGAATATTGAGGCAATGTTACAATTGCCTCATGTACACAGACAATCCTCTCTTTCTCCCACAAAACACAAATACATGCGAGAGATGCAACTATACGGCCAAACTGGAGGCTGAGCTCTCTCAACATAGGACTGGCAAGACCAGACAGGAGGAGAAGGTAACCACACACAATACATACCCAGTCACACATGGTACCATCACAACTTCAAATCATACACATACTCACACAAAGACATACTCGGAGGCTCTGATCAAAAATTTACCAAAACAGCAGAGGCCACCAAAGCAGACACCCAAACAACTACCACCTCACGACCCAACACATGCAACACATAGACCACACAGTCAGAGTGTCAAACAGTCACAGCCCTTAAGGCCAAACAAAATGCCAGACACACTTGTCATTGGTGATTCCATAGTCAGACACACTGACGTCCCGCTCACCAGACTGAAAAGGAGAAGGTCACAGTAAGCTGCCTGTCGGGCGCTAGAATCCGCCACATAACGCAAGCACTCGGGTCTCTCAACAGCAGGTACAAGTACGACTCAGTCATTGTCCACGCTGGTGTCAACGACCTGAGACGTACCTCCTTGGACTACATGAAAGGGACATCGAGGAGCTCTCTGATTATGTAGCCCAGGCAGGTATGACCCTGACCTTGAGCAGTATCCTACCTTCACCTAGAATGATGCCACAATACAGTGATAAGATGATCAGCTTTAATAATTGGCTTAAATTCTGGTGTCATTCAAAGGGGATCCAGTGTCTGTCTGCCTGGGATGACATGCTGGACAAGCCACGCTGCTTCGCAAGGGACGGCTTGCACCTGTCACTCCTGGGCTTCGGATATTGGCAAAGGCTCTTGCCACCCCATAGTGCCTTTTTAGGCAAGGTTCAAATTCTAAACCTACCACCCTAGAACACCAAAAAGGAAAAAACTAAGGGTAATGCTGCTCAATGCCAGAAGTCTCACTCTCAAGATGCACGCACTCGAGGCCCTTCTCAATATGGAGAACATCGATGTCTGTGCTGTGACAGAAACCTGGTTCAAGGCTCCTGAGAGCACCCCAGCACTAACAGGTTTCACCTCATATCATGCGTTCCGGCCCCAAAATCCGGACAACACCAAGAAAGGAGGGGGGGTGTCCATATTCATAAAGGACACCCACACCTCAAGGTTGGTGGCAACGCACGATGCATCGGAGACCATCCAGGTGCAATTAACCATAGGCAAGACTGCTCTGCAATTTGTAGCATGTTACAGGCCACCCTCTCAAACTCAGGGACCTCACATGGCCTTCCTGAAAACATTGGAGGGGATAAATGTATCTCCAAACACCATCATACTAGGTGACTTCAACTACCCTAATATAGACTGGGAACACTACTCAAGCCCGAACACTCTAACCCAAAGATTCCTGGAGTTCATAAACTCAAATGCCATGGAACAACTAGTCACCATCCCCACAAGAGGAGAAAACATACTTGATCTCATCATCACGAACATGGGATCAAAATGTTTAACACCGGAAGTATACCCCTCACTGGTGAGATCAGATCATAAACTAATCTCGCTGGAGGTCCTCATCCCGCCCCCCCTGAAACAAAAAAGACCACAGTGAAAAACTTCTCAAAAGCCGATTTCACACTTGTAAAAACTAGTGTGGTCTCCTTTAAGGCCCCTGAGCCAGTGGTAAACATTACTCAAACCGCTGAATCACTTACAAATGCCTTCTACCAGCACCTACAGGACTGCATGGATCAGGCAATCCCAAACAAAACTAAGACTCCCTGTACCAAAGGCAAGCGTCCAGTCTGGTGGACCCCAGCCATAAACAAGCTCTACAACAAAAGGAGGAAGCTACTACAAGATAGAGCAAAATCCTTGAAAGGTAAGACACCTTTGATCATTATAAGTAAAAACTAAGAGCTCTCATAAAATCATCCAAGGCAAATTTTGAGAGAAAAATCGCCAAGGACTCTAAAGACAATCATAAGGCCTTCTTTAGCTATGTTAGAAACCTAGGTGGAAACTCCCAGATATGCTCAGAATTAGTTCAAAATGATGTGAAAATTACTGAACCTACACACATTGCTAACATACTGGCTGACAGGTTCAGTGCAAACTTCTCCCCCCCCCCAAAAGGAGAGATATCTATTCCAGAGGATTGTAGCCCCCCAAACATCTCCAACGCCCAGGTGAGAACTGCCCTCACTAAGGCAAAAACACAGCATCCATGGGACGGATGGTGTCCCCGGCTGTGTGCTTCATGAACTCAACGAGGAATTAAACCCACAGTTAGGACAGCTGTTTAATCTTAGCCTCACCTCAGGATCGCACCCAAGGAGTGGCGCACGGCGACTGTGGTCCCACTTCATAAGGGCGGTGCCTCCACAGACCCTGGAAATTACCGCCCCATTAGCTTGACAAGCCTTATCTGCAAAGCCATGGAGAGGATCATAATGGAACTCATAAATAGACATAGGGAACTTGCAGACTTTGGATCCAACCCAGTTTGGCTTTGTCAAAGGCAGATCCTGCCTCTTAAACTTGGTTGACTTTTTTGAGACAGTCACCAAGGCCATTGATGAGGGAAAGGCAGTCCATACAGCCTACCTCGACCTGGCAAAGGCCTTCGACACAATACCCCACTCAGGTATCATCAAAAAACTCATCAGCTTGAATGTAAACCCATACATCACAAAATGGGTTGCAAACTGGCTAAGTGACAGAACCCACAGGGTCAGAGTTGCTGGAGCCATGTCAGACTCTAAGCCTGTAACCCATACATCACAAGATGGGTTGCAAACTGGCTAAGTGACAGAACCCACAGGGTCAGAGTTGCTGGAGCCATGTCAGACTCAAAGCCTGTCACAAGTGGTGTCCCACAGGGCTCAGTCCTGGGTCCACTCTTGTTCGGCATCTACTTTTCTGAAGTACAAACAAACACAGGAGGGTTATGGCTGACAAAGTTTGCAGATGACTGCAAACTGGGCGCTATAGTCGAAAACACATCTGACACAGATATCCTCCAGAAGGGCCTCACAGAAACGGATAACTGGTGCCAGAGCCATGGCCTGAAGTTAAACGCCAAAAATGCATAGTCATACCCTTCGGGAAAAACAAGGTTACCCCTAGCTACCATATAGGTGGCAATCCACTGAGCACAGAAAAAGTCATCAGGGATCTGGGGACCCAAGTTGACAGTAGCCTTTCGTTTGACACTCATGTTGCTAAAGTAGTTAGGAAAACCTTCTATATCGCCCACCTGATCATGAAGGGATTCACATCTAGATCAAGGGAGGTCATCGTCCCTCTGTACTCATCTCTCATTAGACCTATGATTGAGTACAATGCCCGTTGGAATGTATCTGACCAGACACCTGCTGCAGCTTGAAAGGCCCCAAAGTTCCTCACCAAAAGGATAAAGGGTCTGAAAAATATGTCTTATGCTGCCCGACTGAAAGAACTCCAGCTCTATTCAGTCTCATACCGCTTGCTCAGAGGTGACCTGTGCCTGACATATAAGGCCATGTCAAACCCAGATTTGATGAATATGCTTCACCTCAAAAAATCTAGATCCCTCAGAACCACAAGGGCGGGAGACTTAAACCTTGACACGGTTATAAATAGAACGTGCTGGAGGGACAGATTCATCACCCAGAGACTCCCTATGCTGTGGAACAAAATCCCGGTACATGTGAGGCAGAGCACCTCGCTGGCCTTGTTCAAGAGGAATCTTGACCAATGGATGGGAGATCGCAGATATACCCCAGGGATTACTTCAGTGTCACTGCTTGACAGAGGCACAGAAAAATGATAGGCATAGTTTTTATTCAAACTAAAGGGGTGGCGAAAGCCACATAACTATGGGCTAGGCTTATAAATGCCCTTGGGCAGATAGCCTAGTATGAACCTATGAACCTATGAATAAAGATCCATCAGATCCAGCTTTCATACAGGGCCATTTCAATACTAAATCATGATTATGAAGTGTTCATGTCTATTATGGCTAAAAGAACGGCAAACGTTATGCCAAAATTGATAGATATGGATTAGTGAGGTTTTGTGGAGGGGAGGCAAACATTTGACAACATTAACAGAACATTGATGATCCAGAGGGAAGCAGAATGTAAGAAAATACCATTGCTGGTGGTGGTGGGTCTTGATGCAGAGAAAGCATTTGATAGAGTAAGCTGGGAGCAGAGTAATGGAAGCATTTGCATTTACTAAAAAAATTATAAGGTTGATTTAGGAGGATCTATGAGGGATCAGAGGCGCAAATTAAAGTGGATGGAGTCCTCTCTGATAATTTCTGCTTGAGCAGAGAAAGCAGCCAGGGGTGTCCCCTTTCCCTTATTATTTGCATTGTATTTAGAACCATTGGCAAAGAAAATAAGGGACTCCATAATTCAAGGATATAATTGCTATGTTAGTCAGGAAAAGCTGACTGTATTTGCAGATGATATTATTTTATAGCTGACAAAACAGGAAAGAGACATTACAGTGTTGTGGAACATTCTGAGACAGTTTTATGTCTTAATAACCTCACACAAGGTCCGGTCAACATGCAGCACCCAATGAAGGCAGCCACACCATAAAGATAAACGACAGTTGAAAAACGACAATTTGCCAAATAATAAAACAAGATTTATTCCAATAGTCAGACTGAGCGCTTTCTTTTCCAGACAGGACACTTCATCACATCCTATTGTGTTTAAAAAGATACATCCATTAATTGACTGGTTAAATCAGAAATGATCTCATTAATTGACTAAAAAATATACATATTATAAACCCTATCATGTCACATAAAAAAAATCAAGTAAAAACTTTAATAACTTAAAAGTTAAAAACACAAATGTACATATATATGTATATATAGGTGTGTAAATTCTTGTTTTATTTAATAACAATTAGCTTTGAGTTTGAGCGCTGGTTTCAAAGAGACATGGTCATTAAGTCCAGGATGAAAACATGCATGCATTCATCCTGGACTTAACGATCATGTCTCGTTAATTCCTGTCTCCTGGTTCTGCCTTCCTAACTCTGTAATCAAGTCTTCAGCAGGAATCTATTAATTTGCCCTCCACAGGATCCCGTTAAGAGAGGTTCTTTGCATCCACCTTCATCCAAACTGTGATAGAGTTTGTGGTTTTAACTTTCAGCTGTTTTTATTTGGGGAGGGGGCGAGTCCTGCTGCTGATAACCATCAGCCCTCCTTACAGTATTTTAGGTCATTCATTCCTTATGAGGCAAAAAACATTTTTGGCTCATTCATTCCCTGTTTGGGGAGATGGTTATTTTGTTAGCCATCAGGGCCTTTCTGCAAATGGATCTAACCCTGTAGCTGTGGGTGCTAACATGAACACCTGCTGCCCCACAGAAGGCCTTGCTGTGACAACCCCACACACACGTGAATGAGTCTACATGCTGTGGAAGACTACCATCACTGCCCTAGCAGGACTAGTCTCCCCTTCCCTAGTCCACAGCTGTATTCATTGCCTGCATGTCTGTGCTTACATGATGGTGACTGGTTGGAAACTTCACCACTTCCCCCACCCCAAGGATGGGGGAGCCACTGTTGGCCACTCCCTCCCTCCTTCCTTTAACTTTTGATGCTTCCACCACCTAACCCAGTAATCGAAGTCTGGTTGTACAGTTGTAGTCATGGTTTTATCACCTCAATACCATAGAGCCAGAGTTTAATGGTCAGCTGTTTCCTAAATTTCTGATTCTGTTACCATTTTAGTTTTCATCTTAATAATTCCTGCTATTTTTAGACTGTTTATGGAAATTGTTTTAAGTTTGTTTTATTTGGTTTACAGTGGTGTGTGTGGTATATTTGATTATGAGAATGTAATTCATTTTGTTTTCTCATTACATTGTTTTTCAGATGTACTCAGAAGGCAGTGAATCTGTACCTCAAAACAATGAAACAGCACTTCATTATTTTAAGAAAGCTGCAGACATGGTGAGCTGATGAAGTTATTTTTTTTTTTATTTTTTCATGGTGTTTTTCAGAGGATAAGTTTGACTTATTTTTGGACTGCTTTAAAATAACATTTTCAATCTTTTATTTGCATTTATTTCCAGAAGTGGCCCCACTGCTTGTATCTGCCTTTACTGCAACACGCAGGTCCAAGTCCTTCCTTAAAGTGTGGCTTTTAATGTAATCTACAGCTGATGATGTGGTATTGTACCTCCCCAGCTGCAGACTTAAGGGACCTGTACAACAGATTTACGACTGCATCTATCTTGGGTCTTTCTCTTCCCTCAAAAGAAGCCCAGGGATTCATTAGCGATTCATTAGCACTCGTGGAGGCTTCAAGCTTAAGTGTGCACTATTGTAGCAGGTTAGCATGTTGAGTAGCAGCGCTCATGCATGCTGTTCATTGCACTTACATGATTCCAAATACTGCTTTGTGGCCAGCAACAGTCTTGCTGGCCATGAAATAGTGCTGGAAGCACGTGCATACAGTGTAAACAGCACGTGCTCACAGTGTAAACAGAAGTATGTGCCTGTATGTAGGTAAACGTATTATGCGAGCACAAGCAGGCAGCTTATATGAGGGGAAGGCAAGTGACTTCTAAGCATGTAGATGCAGGGAACATGCATTTGGATAATTTACACAGAATACAATGTGAACAGTGCAGGGATAATTATGAGGGGTGGGTAAATTGGAGAAATGTACTCAGTTAATGCATTCAAATGTGATGATGCTAGAAAGAGACATTTTTCAATAGGAAGGCTTCCATATTAACAGTAATAGTAAATAATCCTGTTTGCAACTGTTTACCCAATAATATACATTAAAAATGGACATGCTAACAATGGATGTGAGAGGGACACTATGCAAAATTGTACAAAAGGGGAGTAAATGTTGATAACATGCTGAGTTGAGGTAATGGCAAGGACAGTGGATATATTCGGGTTTGTTCAAATACAGTGCAGTTATTCAGCAGATATGTTAGGATCCAGTCACATACAGTGCAGTTATTCAGCAGATATGTTAGGATCCAGTCACATGCAGTGCAGTTATAGAGTGGATGCATTAGGATCCAGTCACATGCAGTGCAGTTATAGAGTGGATGCATTAGGATCCAGTCACATACAGTGCAGTTCTTCAGCAGATACGCTAGGATCCAGTCACATACAGTGCAGTTATTCAGCAGATATGTTAGGATCCAGTCGCATGCAGTGCAGTTCTTCAGCAGATACGTTAGGATCCAGTCACATACAGTGCAGTTCTTCAGCAGATACGTTAGGATCCTGTCACATACAGTGCAGTTTTTCAGCAGATACGTTAGGATCCAGTCACATACAGTGCAGTTATTGAGTGAGTGCATTAGGATCCAGTCACAGTGCAGTTATTAAGCAGATACATTAGGATCCAGTCACATATAGTGCAGTTATTGAGTGTCTGCATTAGGATCCAGTCACATACAGTGCAGTTCTTCAGCAGATACGTTATGATCCAGTCACATACAGTGCAGTTTTTCAGCAGATACGTTAGGATCCAGTCACATACAGTGCAGTTATTGAGTGGATGCATTAGGATCCAGTCACATACAGTGCAGTTATTCAGCAGATACGTTAGGATCCAGTCACATACAGTGCAGTTCTTCAGCAGATAAGTTAGGATCCAGTCACATACAGTGCAGTTGCTGAGTGGATACATTAGGATCCAGTCACATACAGTGCAGTTATTCAGTGGATACATTATGGGCCATTCACATACAGTGCAGTTATTCAAAGGTTCATACGTGTGTACTACGCTATTGGCCCTGGAGCCTTTATAAGCCTAGCCCATAGGATTTCCCTGGCATTGTGCCACCCAACCTTAGTTCCCAGTGCCTCTGTCAGGTAGAGCCACTGGAGTGATCCCTGGGGTGAATTTTCTATTTCCCTTCTACTCATCAAGAGTTCTCTTGAAGACGGCCAGTGAGGTGCTCCGCTTGACATGTATGGGAAGTCTATTCCATAGCATGGGCAGTCTCTGGGTTATGAACCTTGTCCTTCCAGCTTGTTCTGTTGATTGTGGTAATGAGGTTGAGGTCTCTGGAGCATGTAGTGCGGAGGGATTGAGATTTCTTTAGATGTAGCATTTCTAACAGAGCTGGGTCAGACATGGCAGTGTAACTCAAGCAGAGATCGCCTCTAAGTAGGCGATATGAGACAGAGAATAGTTGGAGTTTTTTGAGTCTGTCCATATAGTTGTTGTAGGTGTCTAGTGTGGTACATGCCAAAAGGGACATTGTACTCGATGATTGGCCTAATGAGGGAAGAGTAGAGGGAGACCATGGCCTCTTTCTTCCCGGATGCAAAACCCTTAGTAATGAGGTGTGCCACATAGAAAGACTTTCTGACCAAAGTGGCAATGTGGTGGTCAAAAGAGAGGTTGCTGTCAACCTGTGTTCCCAGATCTCTTATGACGCCTTCTGTGTTCAGTGGACTACCATCGATGTGGTAATTCATGGGAACCGGGTTTTTCCCAAAGGTATGACGACGCATTTTTTGGCATTGAGCTTAAGGCCATGGTTCTGACACCAGTCATTGGTCTCAGTGAGGCCTTTCTGTAGGATGTCAACATCACTTGGGGAGTTAATTATTGCTCCCAGCTTGCAGTCGTCTGTGATCTTTGTCAGCCAGAGTCCCTTCCTGTTGGCCTGGACTTCAGAGAAGTTGATACCAAACAGGAGAGGACCCAGGACCGAACCCTGTGGAACTCCACTCGTGACTTATCGACAGTCTGACTTGGAGTCAGCTACTTTCACACTGTGGGTTCTATCTGTGAGCCAGTTTGCATCCCACCTAGTGAAGTAGGGATTGATGCCTAGCTTAGTGAGTTTTTCAATGATTCCTGAGTGGAAAATGGTATCAAAGGCCTTGGCTAGATCAAGGTAGGCTGTATGAACCACCTTGCCTTCATTCACAGCTCTGGTGACTGACTCAAAGAAGTCAACCAGGTTGAGCAGGCATGATCTACCCTTCACAGATCCAAACTGTGTGGGATCCAGAGTTTGGAGGTTCCCCATATCTTTTTTATTAGGTCCATGATGATGCGTTCCATAGCTTTGCATATCAGACTTGTCAGGGTAATGGGGTGATAGTTCCCAGAGTCTGTAGTCACTCCTCCTTTGTGAGAGGGATGACTTTAGTAGTGCACCATTTGGTAGGGACAAAGCCTGAGGTGAGGCTGTGATTGACAGGGCACACAGGTGAGGTGCCAGTTCACTCTGTAGTTCATGTAGAACACAGCCAGGGATAGTGTCAGGTCCCATAGAAGCTGTTTTCTTGGCCTTGGAAAGTGCTGTTTTAACCTGTGCAGCAGTAATACTGGGTGCCTGGCAATCTACTGATATTGTGATTGGTCCTTTGGTGGGAGGAGCGAGGGGTAAAGTTGGCACTGAATCTGTCAATCAGTATATTGGCAATATCTGTTGGCTCGGTATAGGAGTTGCCATTGTACAACAGCTCCGAGCAAGTCTGGGTATTGCCGTGGAGATTCTTTACATAACTATAGAAGGCCTTATGGTTGTCTTTACTATCTGCTGCAATTCTGTTTTCATAGCTAGCTTTACAGGATTTTATGAGGAATCTCACCTTTTTGTTGAGGCTAAGGGAGTTTTTCCAGTCTTGGGACTTCACCTTATTTCTCATCAGTTTCCTCCTTCTGTTGTAGAGTTTGTTTATGTCAGGGGACCACCAGATTGGCTTCCTTCTGGGGACCACCAGATTGGCTTCCTTCTATTGGGTATGGCAAGATCTATGCATTTCTGTATGTGTTCGTGCAGGGCATTACTGTATGATTCGGCAGTCATGCAGCTGTTCTACAATTGCATGGGTGCCGTGAAGTTAGCCACCTCTGTTTTTAGGAGCCCAAAGTTAGCTTTGGCAAAGTTTTTCATGGTGGTTACCTTTGTGTGGGGGGTGTGAGGGATGTGGATTTCCAAGGTGATTAGTTTGTGGTCGGATCTCACCAGGGAGGAGTTGACTGTTGGTACAGAGCAACGGTCACCCATGTTAATAATGACCAGGTCAAGGATGTTGATACCTATAGTGGGAGTAAGAATGAGCTGGTCCAGGGCATTGGAATTAATGAATTCCAGGAAATGTTGGGCAAGTGTATTGGTAGAGGAGTAGTTTTCCCAGTTAATGGAGGGGTAGTTGAAGTTGCCCAGTATGAGAGTGTTAGGTTGGACCCTAATATTCTCCAGGGTGCTTAGGAACGTGGAGTGTGAGGCTTGGGTCATGGTTGGGGACCTATAGCAGGCTATGACCTGAATCGCTCTCTTACCCAATGCTAGCTGCACCTGAAGTATCTCTGATGCTTCATGTTGGGCTACCAGTCTGGAGGTGTGCACATCCTTTATGAATATGGAAACACCACCGCCTTTGGAGCTTCGGTCCAGGTTCTGGAGCCGAAAGGTATGGAATGAGTTATAGCCTGTTAGTGCAGGGGTGCTATCTGCTGCCTTGAACCAGGTTTCTGTTACAGCACAAATGTCAGTCTTCTCCATTTTAAAGAGTGCTTCGAGCTAGTGCATTTTGAGATTTAGACTTCTAATGCTGAGCAGCATGACCCTCAGATTGCATTTGTTTGTAGCTGTTATAGTGGTAATTTGGTGTTTGGAACACCGCCTAAAAAAGCCACAGCAGGGGTGGCAAGAGCCTTGGCCAGTATCAGGAAGCCCAGGGGTGACAGATGCAGGACATCTCTAGCAAAGCATCTAGAAATGTCAGTAGATATGTTAGGATCCAGTCACATACAGTATATACTTTAGGATCTAGTCACATGTAGTGCAGTTATTCAGTGGAAATATTAGGATCCATTCACATACAATTCAGTTATTCAGTGGAAATATTATGATCCATTCACATACAGTGCAGTTATTCAGTGGATGCATTATGGGCCATTCACATACAGTGTGGTTATTCAGTGGATCCATTAGGATCCATTCACATACATTGCAGTTATTCAGTGGATACATTATGGGCCATTCACATACAGTGCAGTCATTTAGTAGATACGTTAGGATGCAGTCCCATAAAGTGCAGTTATTCAGTCGATACATTAGGATCCAGTCACATACAGTGTGGTTATTCAGTGGATACATTAGGATCCATTCACATACAGTGCAGTTATTCAGTGGATACATTATTGGCCATTCACATACAGTGTAGTTATTAAATATGACCTGTACATACAGGGAATGCATGTGTGATGACTGAATGTAGTGATGTATCCTCTGATTCATCCTATATAAACAAGGCATGAGCCATACAGCAGCTGTGTCATGCACAACGAAAGGTACGTTTTAACATTTGTCACTGGCCAACCATAGATGTAGGAGGAGATATATTATATTGACACGTCTTGGGCAGGTATATTTCTTATATACATGTGCATCTTAAGCAGAAATATAATAGCAATCAAAACACGCAAGTGACAAAAACACAGATCTGGTGACATTGCAGTACTTCTAGGTATCTCTTTGTAAATGGAGCTCATGCAATACAGGATTGTACTGGGCATGCTTACAAGACATTTCAGCAAACACTACCATAATAGCATGTAAACAATGCAAACACAGTTGCATTAATAAATAAATAAAAATCAAGAATAATAACTTTATGCTGAGTTGTTTAAGTAATGTCAGTAGATTCGTAGAGTGTCACCCTTGGTTGTAATTGAACAGCAAGCTGTGTAAGCCCAGCAAATGCAAACGTGTATGAATCACATGCACTACAGTGGAAGCCTTATCTAAGCTGTGAGAGACCAGCTGTCTGATGTCATTACATCATATGACTGCGTTGTAATTTGTATGAGATAAAAGGGCTGGGGGAGGTCTCTCGTACTGTAATTGTACACATTATAACGCGTGTGGATGTCGTTCATGCATAACAGCATTAGGACACATAATGCTTAGTCAGTTGATGTGGGTTTTGAACACTTGAGTATGTGGCGATAGAAGCTACATGATATTGGGAAGAATGAATATGTCAAGATGCCACTGGTGGTACAGTTGTGCGATATTTTAGTCTTTCAAGCTGTGAAATCATTTTTCTTGTTGCAAGGGAGATGTGTGCCTTTCATTTCTTTAAAATAGTGTTGCTGTGTGTGTGTTTCTCACACAACAAAGCCTGCTGCCAGGTGTACGCAGACACACAAGATGCATAATACAGTCATCACTGCGACAGGAGAATGGCAGTCAGGCACAGTGTGCAGATAATCACGGATTCGAACACATGCCTAAATAAGGCACTAGCATTTAGAACATTGTGTCATATCCTCATGTGAAAAACAAATGTCATCCCGTGACATCGTTAACAAAGAAAGTATTTCTGCGTAAAAAAGGAGCAGAAAACGTTATAGTAGGAATCCTTGTCCGTACATGTACAGAGCAGATAGCTGACTGGCATCACTGTTACTTACCTGCACATTCACAGACACAGTGACACAAATGAGTCTTAGGAGTGATGGCTAGATGTGAACACACAACCCAAGATCATAACGTACAGAACACTGCCTGAATCCCACAAGTTCTTTTACAACTGTGACAGTGCATATTTGAGTGGAAGACATCATCATTGTTTCGTACGTTGATGTTCTTCTAAAAATGTATGAAGGTGTTTGAAATGTACAGTAATACTGCACAGCTACACATACTGCATGCATTACAAGCCTTCTGTACACAGAATGACAGACGTTGAATTCAGACCTCTTCCCTCTGTATTACGCAGTAGGGTAACTCGTACAACCACTTTAATGCGGTTCTTTTTTTGATAGCATGATGCAAGTTTTGTGTTTCCAAAAGTGTTTATTTCCTGGGGGTAATACACATTTACAGGTTAATCCTCTGCTAAGCAAAACATGTCACCTGAGTGGGATTTTACTTAAGGACGCCTATGTGGAATTTTACTTAAGGAGTGTTGTCATGGACACGATTGTACATGACAGTATATACACTGACATTATTTACCCAATGTTGATTTCAAACCTCCTGCTCATATATTTACATAATCTATACCACTGAGTGTGACATAATGGTTAAGATGTTTATCTCACAAACAAAAGGTACAGGGTTTGATTCTCAGTAAGGGGAACTGGCTAGGCTTAAAATGGTCCACAAGGGTAGTTAAACTAGTATTTACCTACAAGTACAACACAGAATTAGCCACAAGAACTACAGGAGAACTGTGAGATGTAGGGGCACAGTGTGCAGTTTTAGCATGCTGACCTCATCAGTAAGATGGAGTGATGATGTTTGTGGTAAAAGTGTGATAAGGGGATGGGGCATTGTCTCCCATGTTAAAATCTTGCACTGAGTGGAAGTTGCTACAGCATGACCATTTGGGAAGCTATACATAATGGCTGTTGAAGCCACACACAAAAGTTCCTGAGTCTGAGATTTAAACCTGTTACCTGTCTAGTTTTGCAATCTAGATAACGCATTTTTAGCCGCAGGCACCGCAAGAGTAGTCTGACTCTTAAGGGGATAAAGTGCACTTTTGAAGGGATGGTAGAAAGGATGTTTGTTTTAAAAATGGGATAAAATGCAGAGAGGGCTGTGTCCAAGTTAAATGTATTCTCCTCATTGGAAGTGGATATTGCATATTTGACATTGAAGCGTTACTTATTACACACACACGCACACACACACACAGACACACACACAGACACACACACAGACACACACACAGACGCACACGCGCACACACACACACACACACACACACACACACACACACACACACACACACACACTCAGACACACACACTTCCCATGTTGAGACTTGAACCTCCTGAGTATGTAGTTACACAGTCTAGACTGTGTCAGGTCTGACTTTTAAGGGAAGAGCGTCCACTTTTGTCAGGATGACCTCATCAGTGTGTTGAAGATAATAAGTTTGTGTTAAAAGTGCAATAAACTGCAGAGGGAGTTGTGTCCAAAGTTAACGTTTTGTCCTGACTAGAAGTGGATACAGCACATCTATTGTTGAAGGTTTACGTCCATGGCACTAACACCACACAGAAACCAAATTTGTGACTGTCTGATTCGAACCACCTGTCTAACCAGTTACATAATCTAGAGTGTTAGCTGCAGGCTCCACAGAAGTGTGAATCTTGTTGGATCAAGAGTGCACTTTTGACAGGATAACCTGATCACTGTGTTGCAGAGAAGATGTTTGGGTAAAACCAGGATAAAGAGATGGTAACTCACAGAGGTTACATTTTTCCCGACTGGAAATGATGCAGCATGTCTGTTCAGAAAACTATATGTACTTGATATTGCAGCCACACATAGATGTCCCCCAAGGTGAGAAATGAAGCTCCTACCTATCTAATCACACAATTGAGAGAGAACAGCATTGTTAGCAAGCGCCACAGGAGGAGTCTGACTCTAAAGGGGGGAGAATGCACATTTGACAGGATGACCTCAGCACTGTGATGCAGAGCAGATGTTCCTGTTAAAAGTAGGATAAGGGAGCTAAAGTTAAATGTATTCTATTCAATGGAAGTGGACATAGCAGCAAGCATTGCTTACTTGTCATTATACACCCCCCAAACACACGCACGCACACGCACGCACACACACACACACACACACGTGTTTCCCACGTTGAGGATCAAACCTCCTACCTATCTAGTTACACAATATAGAGAACACGATATTTGCAAGCACCACAAGAGAAGTCTGAGGGAAAGAGTACACTTTCCACAAGGTGACCTCATCATTATTTTGCAGATAGGATAGAATGTTTCTGTTAGAAGTGAGATGAAGTGCAAAGGGAGAAGTGTAAAGTTAAATGTATTGTCCTTAGGGCAAGTAGATCTCGCACTTCTGACACTGAAGTTTTAATTATCTGTCACTATACTCCCCCAACACACACACACACACGCGCACACACACACACACGTGCACACACACGCATACACATACACACACACAAACTCATACACACATATACACATTTCCTTCATTGGGAAGCAAGTGCCACAGGGCAAGTCTGAATTCAGTGATGTGAAACCGCATAGTTATAATTGGTAAAAATCCACTGTTTTGGAACAGTGGTACTGTGCATCACAGGTTTTGGGACAAATGCATATGTGCGTATAGGACAGCATAACATTACTGTGATTGCCACATGTAATGATATATTTCTCTATTAAGATTTTTATGCTGTCCTTCATGTGTACTGAGGTACTGTGAGGGACGTGTGCCTGTTTCACAGTATGTGATGCCAAAGAAGATCACACTTGTAAACCAGTGGATTATCAATGAAACTTTGGCACTTCATTCCAGGATTTTTGCACACTTGTCTTGTCTCATGCTTGCAGAATCTGTACTGACAAGACGGATACTTCTTGTGTAGGACAGTGCACTGCAGAATAACAGTGATGGATTATGTGTGAATAGGTTAACCAACATTGTCACACAGTTGCAAGTGTAAACACTGGAAAGCAGGCTTATCTTGACTGGCTGAATTAACTGAGTCAATATCAGCCTGAAATCAAGATAACTTGTTGTCGAATCTTCCAAGATGGCTGCACACTGAGTAACAGCTTAATTTCGACTCTGAGTGTGAAAATGTAAACTCAGAAAAGAGAGCCAATGAATTTGTCTTTTTGGGTAAATTTCAGTTACTGTCTAAGCGTGCACTGTTTGTTTGCCAGCTTACCCAAAAAGAAAATCAACCACAAAAGGTGAGAAGAAAACACTGGCTGGGATGAATCCTGCAACTGTTCAGCAAAAAGCAGTTCAGGTTCGAGCTTTGGTGCAAGACACAACTTGCAGTAATCTAGAGGAAAAAAGCAAGTCAAATGTGATCAGAGCTGATTAAAATAAAAGAAACCCTGAAGGAGTATATCAACTCAGATAAGAAAAGTCAAGAGAAAATGGAAGAAGCTTTAAACAGATATTAAGAGGAGCTGGTAAAACTGCAAAAAATCGGAGATCAAAATGAAGAAAAGGCTGGCTGAGTATGAGGCCGGTCAAGAAGAGAAGTTTTAAAAATGGCAGAATTAGAGGCAGAGCACATAATGAAAACCTGAGATTTTCTGATGTACCAGAGAAACTGGATGGAACAGACTGTAATAATTGTATAAAAACAAATAAGCAAATGGACTTGTATTCCACAGCAGGAGTCGTCAATTGAAAAGGGCACATTGTGTGTATGTTCCAAACCTGGCTATGAGAAATCAGCCAAGACCTCGAATAGTAAAGATGCAATTCTAACAGCAGAAGGAGTTTATTTTGACAAAAATATGGTAGAAGTACTAATTACTAAAAGTTTGAGAGAGCAGAGTATTTATGGAAAATGATTACTCACTGTACACCACGTATAAGGGGAGTAAATTTATTCTAGCAGCTGAGGAAAGTTGAGAAGCAGATGTGAGATTCAAGTTACTGTATCCAGCTATCTTCAAAATATTTTTTTCCTGGAGTGTTAGTCATTTTTGGATGCAGAATATGCTAAAGAGGAAATAAAAATGCTCACGTTTTGTTGGACAACCCAAACAGGAGTGCTTTCTGCTTCTTATTCTTCTGATAATAAAGTAAAACCTTTTCTAGTGTACCTAAGGAAAATGCTTGAGAGAGAGAAAATATTCAGGAGCTGACTAGAAAAAACAGGATGTATATTTGAAATGAGAAGCTGGAGTTGGGAGTTGGGAATGAACAAGATGAAAACCACCAACTCAAAAATTAATGAATAAATGTGGGGTTACAAAGTATCAATAACATTTTTGAGATATGATGGAACAAGAAAATCTGGAAATGTTGGACCTTTTTGACTTTGTTAAACTTGTCGGGGACTCCAATGCATATGCCCTACTTCATGTCATTAATGTTTGGAAGAACGTTAAGGAGAGAAAAGTGGAAGGAAAGAGGTAACTGCAAGTTGAACATTTTTTGTTCTTAACAGTGCTTTTTATAAAGCATGCCACACGCTGCATGTTATGTAGTAAAGCTTTTTCAGTTATTTTGTGTGTAATAGAAAAAGTAAATGGATGCCCTTTTTCCCTTCATTTCTTTTGGCTCAGTTTTAGGAAATGTAGGTACTGCCATGTAAAAAGAAAATAATTCCTGTACGAAAGAGCATGATACAAGTAAAACTGATATTTTTCATATCAATGAATGACTGAATTAAGAACATTGGTTTGATCTAACAACAAGTTTTAAGTGGAATCAAGTAAATACAAAAACACCAAGTGTAATGATAATTTTTTTTCTTTAGCAAATAGATGTTCACGATATAACATGAGAAGCTTGTAGCTGAAGGTAGTTGTGTGTCAGGGTCTCATGTTTCTATGGGGACAAGCTGATAAGGGCAATAAAACAGAATAATTTTTTCATTGGCTAAAATATGCTTTCTGAAAGCATTCCAGTTGTTTTCTGTATCTGGGAGAGGAATAAAAATAAAGCAAAAAGAGATGGCACTTTGTGTAAACTGAAGAACAGGCTGCACTATGCACCTTGGCATGGATAACTTCATTATAGTTTAATTAAAACATATTAGTGTAGCTGAAAATCTGGGGCATTTCCTATTAGGAGAGTTAAATATCATTATTTGAAGATGTACATAGTTCTGTGTGTTTGTATTAAGTTAACATGTTATGAGGGTTTTCTGGTGGTGTGTTTGATTTTTTGTTTGAGGGTTTTCAATAAAACGAAAGTCTTGTAAGATGTGGCATAGGCTGAAATGGATATAACAAGAAATAATTGTATAAAAGATCAGCCTGCCAAACATTAGTGTAAGAATGTAACACAAAAAGCACAAGTGGGAATACATACATAACAAGTGAGAATAATAACTTCGTCATAATGGCAACACTTTCTGTATTATCTTTGAATGTGAATGGTCTCACAGGTATATACAAAAAACAGAGAGTAGTGAACTATATTAAGAAATGCAGAGATCAAATAGCTATGCTACAGGAGACACATTTGGAATAAACTGAGCATGTTCATAGGTTCATAGGAGGGTACTAGGCTGTTGGCCCTAGGGCCTATATAAGCCTAGCCAAAAATGTACCCTGGCTTTCGCCACCCAAGAAAATTATTTTCCTGTGCCCCTGTCGAGCAGAGCCACAGAAATGATCCCCGGGGTGAATTTCCTATCTCGCATCCAATCATCAAGATTTTTCTTGAAGAGTGCTAATGAGGAGCTCTGTTTGACATAGTTAGTCTGTTCCAGAGTACGGGAAGTCTCTGGGACAGGAATCTATCCCTCCAGCATGTTACGTTTATTGTGGTGACAAGGTTTAGGTCCCTAGAGTGTGTAGCTCAGAGGGATTTGGATTTCTTTAACTGGAGCATGTCCAACAGCTCTGGGTTTGACATACCTTTGTATGTTAGGCAGAGATCGCCTCTGAATAAGCGATATGTGACGGGAGTAAAGCTGGAGTTTTTTGAGACAGTCTGTGTAGGGTATCTGTTTGAGGCCAGTAATCCTCTTTGTGTGATTTTCCAAGATGGCTGCCGACTAGACTAGTCCCTATCCTCAGAGCTCCTCACAGACCAGTATCATCTTTAATTTTTACAACCTGAGACTAATATTTTTCCTCAGTTTTTTTCATAAAAGGATTATACTAAGCTTTTTACATATAGCTGGAATATTTTTGGCTTTGGAATTTTTATTTTGGGTCACATTTTACCTCAGAACAAATTGTGGAGTTATCTGACTTGGGCACCTGCTGCTTCAGACTTTTCCTGGAACTTGTCACCCTGGTAACAGCATCTATTCACTGGGCATGGCTACTAAATCGGAGTCTATGGATTCACAGACCACGAAGGCCAAATTCTCATCAGTTCACTCACCAGAAAAAGATAACACTTCTAAAAGACTGAGAACTTCCAAAAACTCTTCTGAACCTGCCAAAGTAAGTAGCAAAGAATTAAATGACTCAAACTTTTATTTAGAAGAGTTAAAGCTAGCATTAAAGCCTATACAAAGTGCCATTCAGAACTTTACAGAAAAATTTACTGACTTTGGTGATACATTAAAAAAAATAAATGACAGAATGAGTATTATTGAAAACAATAACTCAGCTATGGAAATAAAAATTGAAACATTGGAAAATGATTTAAAGTCTAAAGATAAAACTATTTCTGAAATACAATCTAAATTGATAGACTTGGAAGCCAGAAGTCGCAGGAACAACATTATCATTCGGGGTTTACCAGAATCTTTTGATAAGAATGATTTGCTAACTGTGTCCAAAAGTATATTTGAGTCATTACTAAACTGTGAAGCATCTTCAAAAAACATAACTGTTGAGAGAGCACACAGAGCTCTACGTGCCAGTCAAGATGCTTCCTCACCAAGGATTATATATACAAAACTGCTAAATTTTCAAGATGCTTTTCAAATACTGCAAGCAGCCAAAAGTAAGAAACAGTTTGTATGGAAATCGCATAAGTTATCATTCTCACAGGATTTTCCACCTCAAATAAAACTAAATAGACAAAAGCTCTCTCCCTATTGTGCAGAATTAATCAAAAGAGGGATAAGATTTCGCATGTCTTATCCAAATACTTTGTCATTCACATTTAATGAAAAAAAATTTACTTGTTCTGATTCTAAGGGAGCAAAAGATGTTTTTTTCAAAGCATTCAAAAAGCTTCCGGATTCAATTTCCTAACAAGGTACATATTTGTCTGGATACAAAAATGTTGAAAGTATATATATATATTTCTTTTTTATATAGGTTATTTACATATAGTTAATGAGTTTAATAAATTGTGAAATATATTAATGTCAAAGGTAAACAAAAGGTGTATAAATATGTACACAAATGTGTTAACACATTCCTCTTTTCTCATCAGAAAACATGATGTGTCTTAGCTTACTTTGTGGTGAAATCATAAATATTAACATAGATTTCACCCTCTTAATAAATCTTGTGGTCCCCTTACTTAGTGAGATTTAATATTTATGCATAGTTCAAATAAGAACTTGCCAAGTGTTATTACAATATTTATCTTGAAAAGACTACAATAATACAGAATATGCGAGGCATAAATATTTCACAGACTGCCTCCGTCAAAAGTATGTACTGTGCATGTATATATAAACATAAATGTGTTTTTTTTTTTTTTTCTCTCTTCTTCTTCTTTTTTACTTGAAGTAATGGGAAAACGCAAATTTATTATGTGCCTGCATGTCTTATCTCACAAACAAGGTGCTGGTGTTTAAAATAGATTCAGCACTCCAAGTTACTTTCTGTTTATATTTATTTAAATAGCGTTCAAGCACTTTTTCTATTTAGGCAAACAAAATGCTTTGGTTTAGCTAGTAATTTTTTGGAGGGAAATACACAGACTCTCGAGACTGCTCCGAGAGAAAATCTTTTATCTAATACATCAACAGATGTTATCATTATGGCACGTATCACTATGCAGATACGGAGCTTGGCGATGACGTCATCACTCTAATGGTAAGCCCTGATGACTTGAGAAGCTTTTGTACAGTTATAGTGTGTATTTTCATTAAGATTATATGTTGGATAAGTGTGTTCGGTCTCCGTAGATCTTTGAGACATAGTTGCGATGACACTGCTGGAGGGAGTGGGGAGAGCGCTTGGGAGCGTATGTTCAACGAAGCTATAATGTTTGGATGCTTGTCAGCTTCACGCTTGTGACATATTCTGTTTGATTGTTAATTAAAATGTTGGTCTCCTTCATTGTCAGTCAGGAATGGGGAACGAGATCGAGGCAAGGAGTCTTGTTCGTTGAATGTTTATTTGTAATGCTCTAGCTAGCGGCAGTATGAGAAAGAATATTGTCATGTTTAGTGAAGGGGAATGGAGCGGCGAGGAATATCACGCTTATGGTTGGATGGATGCATTCTTAGGAAAGGGGGTTGAAAGACAGGTACGTTTTTTATTATTATTGTTTTTAGTTCATGCTTCTTCTCTCTCTTCTTTTTTTTTTTCTATTGGGGTCTGCATCTTGATGGGAGGATCTTTGGTTGGCGTGTGCTGTTGTGGAGAGCATCACGGTGATTAGTGTCTGTGGCGAGTCGCTGCGGCTTATGGTGTTGGCTTGGTCCTGTTCTTGTGGGTTCGTGCTTTGGAGTTTCTGTTTAACATATGATTCTGTGTGTTCTTGGCGTCTTGGTTGACTTGTATGGATTGGATGGAGTGAGGTGTTGGTTTCCTAGGCTAGGTGATCTTCCGTTTTCAAAGCTGGTTGGGCAGCTTTGTTAAGGGGTGCACCGCAGTTTGTGCTCTGATTTGGTGGTGACGCTGTACTGATGTGTAGGGCTAATAGAGTGAAGTGTATGTTTCTTCTTTTTTCCTTTTCTTATGCAGTGTCGGTGGACCACTGACGCTAGGATGGTATGGTGGCTTTGGTGCTATTTGGCGCGTTGAATGGGAGAAGTGCTAGCAAATTATCAACAGTTTTGTTACATATCAATCTATGTGTTTGTTTTATTTGGATTTTCAAGGCATCGAGGTGACGTCATTGCTAGACCATATTCAGGAACCACTCACTCACCGAAATTGGGTTAATTTGATAATTTAGAAATATACACTATGTCATGGTAGGATGCTGTGTGATGGCTTGTTTTAGGCGTGATGGAGAGCGTTTTGGGGGAGTGCGGTTTCTATAGTTTACTGCAGCATGTATAGAGCTCTTTTATGGGACACAGTTGGTATATGCAGTAGTTCTATTTGGAGTTACACGATGTTATCGAAGTCTCAATTACTATTTGCAATATAGCTTGAATACCCCTGTCAACATAGACAGGTGTAATACTATCTTCTAATTGAGGTTCAACAAGTCATGTGGGGATCTTTAAGAGGGGATCCAGGGGTGTGATTTGATCGGACATGCAAACTCGGATGCATGAAAAGTATTAGCGTGTTTTTGCTTGTTAGATCAATTCAGAGTACCATAAACAGTACTCAAACACACATATTTCCACTTATTTTGACATTTTTTAAGCAGGAAAGATGCTTGATATGGACCACATCTCTGAAGGTGGTAATGGGTGAAAGGCTTCATGTATAGATATCATTTATAATATATTTAAGAACATTATACAAAATACATGGTGCAATAAGTGAATTTTACTCATAGAAAGGTAGGTCTTTTTAAAAGGGAAAAAAAAAGGAAAAAACATATAGCTTAAAGGAGGGGAAGCAGGGGAAGAAAGGAAAAAGCAACCGCAAATAAAAATATGTGCATGTTAAAAGGCTACTGCTCTGTACAAAATGTTTTAATCACACAAGGGGGCATAGCTATAAATGTTCTTTAGAAATATGATTCATTTGCTTACATCTTGAGTTAGTTAATATTGATGTGACCGTTCGCAAATATTATCAGAACAAAATATAAAGTTTATATTGTCAAATTATTTGTCTGATGTTAATGCAGTATGTTTATGACACATATATGTCTATACTAAGCTTAGTTAAAACTGCTATTTATCTCTGATATAATCAATATTAGTTTCTATAGCAACTATTGTTTATATGGGATAACACCAAACTTATTTTCATATATTTCATTTTTTTTGTACATGGAAACATTTACATAAATTTGATTCTCTAACATCTGAATTACAAAATTGAGGAATGTCTATAACAAATAATATTTTCTATTCAATAAAGGAGCTTATACAATGAATAAGAGAGTAGGGAATGTGCATGTCGGACATCTTGATTTTAGTTAGATATGTAAATATGTTTGATAGTGTATTATGGTGTTTTTGTTTAGTTAAACAATTATGCAAAGTTTACTATGTTGATACATTGCAATTGACATTGAAAATGTTAACCAAATTCACTTATATAATTCATTTCTATTTTGTTTCTCTAGTAGGGGTTAGGTGGCTAGGCACTGGGGTACTAGGGAAGAAATTTTTTCCAATTCTTATAACAACCTTTTTAGGTAGACAATATGAATCAGTATGACAGTTATGGGATATTGAGGTCTATAGCAAATATTTCATTTTTGTCAAATCTTAGACATATGTTATATATATACTCTTACTTAATAATATGACAATAAATATTGACTCATGGAATGTGAGAGGATTACAAAATAAGAACAAAAGATCTCTATTATTCCATTTACTTTTTAAATCAAAGGCTAATATTTGCTTTATACAAGAGACTCACTTGATTAAAGATGACTTTGATAAAGATAAAAAGAAGAAATGGATTAAAACGATAGTAGCAGCTGGTAATAGCACAAAATCAAGCGGGGTAGCCATTATAGTTAAAAACACATTTCAGGGAACTATTTCAGAGATGAAATATGATGTGAATGGAAGATGGTGTTACATTATCTCTGGGTTTCACAACATGGATAAGCCAGTCATATTCTTTAATCTATACGGCCCTTGTGAACAACAACATATCTTTTTTATTCAAATATATAATATTTTATCCTCATTCAAAGATTATTATTTAGTACTGGGAGGGGACTGGAATGCTATTATTAATCCTGATACTGATCGTACCAGTAGATCTTCCTCATACAATTTTCAAGCATCCATTGCCTTGGAAGAAATTATAATAGATTTAAACCTTATAGATCCTATTTCTCTTATAACACAGAATGATAAAAAAGATTTTTTCACATATTATTCAAAATGTTATAAATCTTGGTCAAGACTGGATTTTTTCCTTATTTCAAATGATTTTACCCATAGGAAGTTAAATTACTCTATTGAACCTAGATTTTTTTCTGACCACTCTAGAATATCTCTTAGTATAAGTTTGGTCCGCATCCACCAAAATTATGCTCATATAATAGCTGGACATTGAATAATAATTTGCTTTCAAAGGAAAATATACATAAATCAATAATTGAAACAATAAAAGAAACACATCTTAATTTACACGCATCAGATATCCCTTTAGATATACAATGGGCTGCATGCAAGGCAACTCTTAGGGGCATATTAATCAACAAAGCATCATATTTCAAAAAACAATATAGAAATAAAGAATTACAATTAAAATCAAAAATTCAAAATTTGGAAAATTTGTACAAAATAAGTTCCGATCCTTCAACATATGAATTATTGTTGAATTCCCAAAAAGAATTATTGCTTCTGCATCAACATAACCTTACCATTTCAGAGCAAAGGTTATTAGCTACATACTCTGAATGGGCACAGGTTCCTTCTAAAGTGTTAGCCAGAATAATAAAAGGTAATCATTCCCTTCCTAGAATTTCGACATTAAATTATAATAACAAGAAATACAGTACAGATCAGGAAATTTTGCAGCTTTTTACATCATTGTTCTCAGAGATATATTCAAAAGACAATAATCTTAGAAGTAAACAACACATAGTGAATTTCGCATCTTCTATTAAATTTCCTAGTTTAAATGAATTACAAAAGAACACACTTTCTGCCCCACTGACTATCAGAGAAATATCGGAAGCCATTAGTAGACTTAAAACTAGTAAATCACCGGGACCAGATGGCTTCACACCCGAATTTTTTAAAACTTTCTCATCAGAAATTTCACCTCTTCTCTTAGTAATTTTTAACCACATAATGATTTATGGTATATCTGATCTGTATTGGAATACCTCAAAAACCATATTAATCTTGAAAAGAGACAAAGAAAAAAATGATCCTAATAATTATAGACCTATCTCCCTGATTAACATTGATATCAAAATCTTAGCTTCAATACTTGCTTCTAGACTTAAAAATGTTTTACCATCTTTAATTTCTCTGGAACAAGCGGGTTTTATGTCACATAGACATTCGTGGGACAATACCTTGACAATTGATGCTCTTATTCACTTTGCCAAAAATGACTCAAACCCTATGTATGCATTAATTCTTGATGCTGCTAAGGCTTTTGATAGGGTTAATTGGGACTTCTTGTTTCATATCATGCTTTGTTTCAATATACCATCTACCTTCATAGACTCTATTAGAATGTTATATAAGAATTCTTATACTTTTCTTTATATTAACAGGAAAATATCCAAAAATATAAAGATCTATAATGGCACAAAGCAGGGATGCCCATTATCGCCTTTTTTATTTAATCTATATATAGAACCTCTATTATTATACATTAAGCAAAATACATATCATAATATCCCTAAAATCCTCAACACTAAAATATGTTTGTCCGCCTTTGCAGACGATCTTATATTATATTTTCAAACACCCTGTTCAGATCTTCCCAAACTAATTTGTTCCATTGAAAAATTCTCAGAGGTTTCTGGTTATCAGATTAACATTCAAAAAACACATATTCTTCCCATAAATCCACTTGCTCGTAAGTCATATAAGTTTCCTGATTTCACTTTTCGGATAGTTCAGAATTTCAAATATTTAGGGATTCATATAAATAATAATGGTCTCTCCACATTTCAAAATAATTTGGCTAAAATATGGTCATTGATTATACTTGACTTGAACAGATGGAAATTACTAAATCTATCACTTTTATCAAAAGCAGCTATAATAAAAATGAATATTCTTCCCAGATTGTTATTTCAATTCAATGCGGTGGATCAGATGATTCCAAAATCTTTTTTCTCAAAAATCAATAAAACTTTGGCTAATTTCTTGTGGTTTCTTAAATCAGTAAGAATTTCTTATATTAAGCTAATCTTACCTAAAAATAGGGGTGGTCTTGGTCTTCCCAATTTTCACCTATACTACTTGATTATCTCGGCAAACAAATTATTATCCATTTTAAATATAAAAACTGCAAAGTTTAATCAAAATTCTATTTGGACAGAATTATGGTATCAACATACTGCAATTAAAAACATTAATCCATTAGCTCTTCCTTTCCTCTCATTGGAAGTAACGAATAAATTTAAAATTCCTAACTCTTTAAAACAAAAAATTACTGCTTTTCAAGTCTTGGTAAAACTTGTAAATCTAGAAAATATATTTCAATTAATGCAACCTCTTCACTTAAATCCTAATATCATTTTAGACAATATTTCTTTTAATCTTTCAGATTTTCCCTTGATTAAAGATCTTACAGTTTGGGATCTAATGCAATACAAGAATGAAACAGTCTCTAATGTACTAAAATTCTCAAGGTTAACATTAAATATCTAGTCATCTTCGTCAACTGAGAGATGTAATTAATGCTAAATTCCTACAAATCAAAATAGATAGCACTGATATTATCAACTATAAAGCGTTTTTAAAAGTCCTCACACTCCCAGAGAAAATGTTGTCTAAATCTTATAATCTTATAAATCAAATAATTCATAGTGAAGAGTGTCTCTTCTCTACTTATTGGGATAAACACAACTCCCATATATCTATAAATCAGAAACTCTCAGCTATCAAAAATACAATAGAATACTCGCCCTTCAAAAAACTCTTTTACACCCAACTAATGATAAACAATGATGCATACTTTACCCCTTCTAAGCTCAACAAATTTGATGCAAATAAATCACCCTCATGTTCTTGTTGTTCACACCCTAATGCAGATCTTTTACATATCTTTTGGTCCTGTCATCATTCACACAAACTTTGGACCTCCCTAAAAGTCCGTTTACAAAAAATGGGTTATCACAAATCCACCTTATCTTGGGAGACTGCAATACTACACATACCAAATATTTACCTCTCTAAATTGGACATGCAAGTGCTAATATACATATGTTTACTCATAAAATTATATATCACACAAAATTGGTTAGATCGCACTAAACTGAATTGGAATAATTTTAAAATTCTAGCTCACACATACATCAGTGCAGAAATTGATAGTGAAGAGTCCCAAGAAGTTGACACATATTAATAAAGCTTTAGAAAAGGTGTTACATATTATTAATAGTGTATAGATGGCCACCCTCCTTATGAGATTTGTAGACCTCAGTCTCACTCATATCCTAATGCTTATTTTTTGTCTTAGCTCAATACTTATTTTGATATATTCTTTGGTTAACATTTTGTATATGATGTAGATAGTTAAGTGTATATTCTCAAACTGCATTGAGACAAAACACTCATCTTACTAAATTGTGTTATCATAAATATCTCCCAATGTTTCATTTTTAAATATGTATTCTACTATTGCTGTTGCTGTTATATTTCTGTATTGTTCAAAATTCAATAAAAAGTTTTTTGAGAAAAATCCTCTTTGTGAGGTATTTCTGTGGCCTTTCCAGTTGTAGATGTCTTGTGAGGTACATACCAAAAGGCGCGTTGTACTCTATAATGGGTCTAATGAGCGATGAGTAGAGGGGAACAATGACCTCTTTTTTTTCTGGATGAGAAACCTTTTGTGATGAGGTGAGCCATGTAGAAGGATTTCCTGACCACTGTGGCAATGTGATTATCAAAGGAGAGACTACTGTCCACCTGTGTCCCAAGGTGTCTCATCATATTTTCGGCGTTAAGTAGACTACCAGCTATGTGGTAGTTCATGGGTACAGAGTTTTTACCAAAGGAGATGACAATACACTTTTTGGCATTGAGCTTCAGGCCATGGCTTTGACACCAGGCATCTGTCTCAGTGAGGCCCTTTTGTAGTATGTCCACATCGTTAGGAGTTTTGATTATGGCTCCTAGTTTGCAGTCATCTGCAAACTTTGTTAGCCAAACATCATCTGTGTTAGCCTGTACTTCAGAGAAGTAGATACCAAACAGGAGAGGACCCAGGACTGAACTCTGTGGTATTCCACTTGTCACTGGTCTGAAGTCGGATTTGGAATCTGCTGCTTTTACAGTGTGGGTTCTGTCTGTGAGCCAGGTGGCAACCCATCTTGTGACATAGGGATTTATACCTAGTTTAGTGAGCTTATCTATAATTCCAGAGTGGGGGATGGTGTTGAAAGCCTTGGCGAGATCTAGATAAGCTGTCTGAACCACCTTACCCTCATCTGTTGCTTTGGTGACTGCTTCAAATAAGTCAGTCAGATTTAGGAGACATGATCTGCCTTTTACAAATCCGAACTGGGTAAGGTCCAGAGTTTGGAGATTACCAATGTCTTTGTTTGAGTTCCATGATGATACGTTCCATGGCCTTGCAGACCAGGCTCGTAAGGCTAATGGGGTGGTAGTTCCCAGGGTCCGTTGTGGCTCCCCCTTTGTGGAGTGGGATACCCGTCGCGGAGCGTCATTCGGTGGGCACAAAGCCTCAGGTAAGGCTAAGACTGAACATGGTACTTGGGTAGGGTGCCTGTTCATTCTGTAGTTCATGTAGAATGCAGCCTGGGATATTGTCAGGTCCCATGGATGCTGTGTTCTTGGCTTTGGAGAGTGTGTTTTTTACCTGTGCAGCTGTGATTACAGGAACTTGCATTCTTCCGGTATAGAGATGGGCCCTCTAGGGGGTGAGAGAGGGGGTAAAGTTAGTACTGAACCTATCTGCCAGGATGTTGGAAATATCAATTGGTTCTGTATATTTAGTGCCATTGTGCTGTAACTCAGAGCAGATCTGAGTGTTGCCATTGAGATTCTTGACATAGCTATAGAATGCTTTGTGGTTGTCTTTTAGAGTCGGTGGCAATTTTGTTTTCATAACTAGCTTTGGAGGATTTTATGAGAGATCTCAGCTTCTTACTGAGGTTGACCAGGGCGTTCCTCCAGTCATGGGATTTTACTCTTTTTTTGCAACAGTTTCTTTCTTCTGTTGTAGAGTTTGTTCATGGTAGAGGACCACCAGATTGGCTTCCTTTTTTTTGGAGGATAGCATCTTGGTTCTATTAGGGATAGCATGATCCATGCACTCATGTAAGTGCTTATAAAGTGCATTTGTGCAGGATTCAGCAGTCGTACCTCTATTGTCCCATCTGCATGGGTGTCATGAAGTTTGCCACTTCTGTCTTAAGTGTGAAGTTGGCTTTGGAGAAGTTTTTTTACAGTGGTTTCCCTAATTGGGGGTGGGGGCGGGATGTGGATGTCTAGGGTGATTAGCTTGTGGTCGGATCTGACCAACGAGGAATTGACCTCTGGTGTGGAACACCGGTTGCCCATGTTGGTAATGACCAGGTCTAGGATATTGCTGCCCCTGGTGGGGGTGTGAATAAGTTGATCCAAGGCGTTGGAATTTATGAATTCCAGAAAACGTTGAGCAAAAGAGTTGGTACATGATTAGTTTTCCCAGTTAATGGTGGGGTAGTTGAAATCGCCCATTATTAGGGTGTTAGGTTGTACCCTAATACTTTCCAGTGTATCAAGAAATGAGGAGTGGGAATCCTGGGACATGCTGGGGGGTCTGTAGCAAGCTACAATTTGGATTGCAGTCTTGCCCAGAGATAGTTGCACTTGGATAATCTCGGATGCATTATGCTGTGCAACTAGCCTGGAGGTGTGGATATCCTTAATGAATATGGACACGCCTCAACCTTTAGTGCTTCTTTCTTCGTAATTTGTAAAGAAAGGATTTTGTGATGGTTATTCAGCAGAATGTCTGGGACAAGCGAAAAAGCGAGTACTTGCTAGAGGAACTCTAATTGTGATAGAAGAGGGAAAAAAAGATAATGGTATATTTGTAGTAAGGGGCTGCTGGCAGGGGGGAGGATTATGCTGGAATGCATTTGTATTCCACCTAAAACTGCTACAGTGGAGCTTAAGAAAACTGAGAGAAATAGTACAAGAGAGAACTTCTATATTATTCCCCAAGGTACAAAAACTGGGCTAGGCTAGACAGAAATTATATTTCACTGAAACATGTCTAATTTGATAATCTTCCAATAACTGTTTCAGATCATGTGCCAATAAAAAGTAAAATAAAAAGGCAGGATAATGAAAAAAAAGGAGACACTGGCACGTCTCCACCTACCTGCTAGAGAGAATTTAAGGAATGGGTAGTGGAAATTATTAAGGCGTTATTGGGGAAGATAATTTCTCCAGAAAATATAGCTAGGGAGTGGGATAAAATGAAAATGGAATTTAAAAAAATGGATAGAAGTAAAAGAAAAATAGATATGGTTAGGAAGTAGCCAACATTATTTAGAAGGACTGACAATGGCTGAAGTCTTGCAGAATAGGGGGAATCTCACAGAATTAAGAGGTGCTATTGCAGAGTGCTAAAGAGAAAATAAGGGGGCTACTTGGATAGTATGCATGGGTTTAGAAAGATTGCTGTTAAACAACTGTTTTTAATAACTCCAGAGCCCAAAAGCTTTTAGCACAACTGCTCCAGCAACAGAAGGTAGAATGGGTTATTGCCAAGCTTTGGGAGCCTGTAACATGGAATATAATTAGAGGTCCTGTAGCGGTATTAGAAATATTTAACAAGTTATGAAAATCTGTATAAAGCAGAAAAATGTGGAAATCAACAAAAAGCATAAATGGACATGTTTATGGAAGAATTTAATATGCCAAGGCTAGAGGTAGACGAGGCTCAACTACAAACAGCTTAGGCTAGGAGGAGGTGAGATAAAATTGTGATGTATAACTAATCCATAGGAATGTCTCCATGAATAAATGGTATTCCTGAGGATGTTTGGAAGCTAGGAGGGAAGAAAGTGATAAAGATCCTGGAAGGTTTTGTTTAACTATTTTAAAAAGAGGAGAAGCACCAACAGCCTGGGAAGAAATCTGAGGTGCAGTAGTACCTAAAGATGGTAGAGACCCATCAGATGCAGCTTTATATATGCCCATTTCAATACTAAACCATGATTATAAAGTTTGTCTATAATGGCTAAAATAATGGCAAAGGTGATGCCAAAATTGATAGATATGGATCAATGTGTTTTGTGGCAAGGTGGCTGCACACTGATCAGCTCTCTGTTTGAAAACAGAAACTGCAGCTAGAGATACTGTCAAGTGGAGTAAAGTTTAGTTACTGGCTAGTAAATGCACTCTATGGATACCTGCAAAGAAGAAGAAACTAAGAGAACCTGAATGAAAATCAACTAGAAAATGTGAAGAGAAAACACTGACTGGAAAGAAACCTGCAACTGCTCAGCAAAAAGCAGTTTAGGCACCATCTTTGGTACAAGACATGACTTCCTGTAATCTAGAGTAAAAAAAATAAGTCAGATATGCTTACAGCTGATTGAAATAAACAAAATACTGAAGGAGTATATTGACTCAAATAATAAAATGCTGTAAACATAGAAGAAGCTTTAAACAGATATTCAGATGAGCTGACAAAACTGCAAAAATCTGAGGATGAAATGAAGAAAAAGCTGGATGAGTATGACACTGCTCAAGAAGAGAGGTTTCAAAAAATGGTAGAATTAGAGACCAGAGCATGTAGGGAAAGCCTGAGATTTTCTGCTGTATCAGAGAAACAAGAAGGAACAGACTGCATTCATTTTATGAAAGGCTCAAATAAGCAACTGGACTAATATTTCACAGCAGGAATTGAAAGGATACACCATATGTATGCTCCAAATATGGCCATGAGAAAGCAGCCAAGACTTTTATTAGGAAAGATGCAAACTTACCAGGAGTTAATCATGAAAAAAACTGTGGCAAAATGTCAAAGTATTTAAATTAAATAGATTAATTTTAAAAAAGGGTAATTGTGAGGTGATGTTCAGGGAAGAGTTAAGACAGGCACTGGGTGGCAGTGAAGAGTTACCGAATAGCTGGGTAACTACAGCAGAGCTAGTAAGAGAGATGGCTAGAAAGGTGCATGGTGTGACATCTGGAAAGAGGAAGGAGGACAAGGAGACCTGTTGGTGGAATGAAGAAGTGCAGGAGAGTATACAGAGAAAGAGGTTGGCGAAGAAGAAGTGGGATTGTCAAAGAGGTGAAGAAAGTAGACTAGTATAAGGAGATGAGGTGCATGGCAAAGAGAGAGGTGGTGAAGGCTGAGGATAAGGCGTATGAAGAGTTGTATAAAAGGTTAGACACTAAGGAGGGAGAAAAGGACCTGTACCGATTGGCTAGATAGAGGGACCGAGCTAGTAAAGATGTGCAGCAGATAAGGGTGATAAAGGATAATAAGGGAAACGTGCTCACAAGCGAGGAGTGTGTGTTGAGCAGATGGAAAGAGTACTTTGAGGGGTTGGTGAATAAAGAGAATGAGAGGGAGAGAAGGTTGAATGATGTGCAGATAGTGAATCATGAAGTGCAGTTTATTAGCAAGGAGGAAGTAAGGATAGCTATGAAGAGGATGAAGAACGGAAAGGCTGTTGGTCCAGATGACATACCTGTGGAAGCATGGAGGTGTTTAGGTGAAATGGCAGTGGAGATTTTAACTAGATTGTTTAACAAAATTTTGGGAAGTGAGAGGATGCCTGAGGAATGGAGAAAAAGTGTTTTGGTACCGATTTTTAAGAATAAGAGTGATGTGCAGAGCTGTAGTAACTACAGAGGGATTAAACTGATAGTCAGAGCATGAAGTTATGGGAAAGAGTAGTGGAAGCTAGGTTAAGAAGGGAGGTGATGATTAGTGATCAGCAGTATGGTTTTTTGCCAGGAAAGAGCACTACAGATGCGATGTTTGCTCTGAGAGTGTTGATGGAGAAGTACAGAGAAGGTCAGAAGGAGTTGCATTGTGTCTGTGGATTTAGAGAAAGCATATGACAGGGTGCCTAGAGAGGAGTTGTGGTATGAGGAAGTCGGGAGTGTCAGAGAAGTATGTAAGAGTGGTACAGGATATGTACGAGGGTAGTTTGACAGCGGTGAGGTCTGCAGTGGGAGTGACGGATGCATTTAAGGTGGAGGTGGGATCAGCTCTGAGCCCTTTCTTATTTGCAGTGGTGATGGACAGGTTGACAGACGAGATCAGACAGGAGTCCCCGTGGGCTATGATGTTTGCAGATGACATTGTGATTTGTAGTGAGAGTAGGGAACAGGTGGAGGAGACCCTGGAGAGGTATATTCGTTGAATAAATGTGTTTTATATTGGGACTCTGAGCTTATTGATCACACAACCTGTAGATTTGTTGTCCCAAATAAAGTTCAGCTGTCCTAGTAGGATTTTCCTGACATTTACTTAGTTGCCTGCTACAGCAAAAGCCATGGTTCGCAGAGAGTTTACAGAGCATCAAAGGGATCTCATTGTTGAAAGGTATCAGTCAGGAACAGGGTCCAAAAACATTTCCACAACATTGGATATACCATGGAACACAGTAAAGACAGTCATTAAAATGTGGAGAAAATATGGGACAACAGTAACATTGCAAAGAATTGGACATCCCTCCAAATTTGATGAAAAAACAAGACGTAAACTGGTCAGGGAGGCTGCCAGGAGATCTGCAGCAACACTGAAGGAGCTGCAGGAATATCTGGCAAGTACTGGTTGTGTACTACATGTGACAACAATCTCCCGTATTCCCCATTTGTCTGGATTATGCAGTAGGGTTGCAAGACAGAAGCCTTTTCTTACACTGAAAAAAACATCTAGGCCTGGCTAAAATTATCAAAATAATACATCATCTCCCAAAAACACGTGGGAAAATGTATTATGGTCTGATGAGACCAAGGTTGAACTTTTTGGCCACAATTCCAGAAGGTACGTTTGGTGCAAAAACACTTTGCATCACCAAAAGAACACCGTTCCCATGCTGAAGCATGGTGGTGGCAGTATCATGCTTTGGGATTGTCTTTCTTGAGCTGGGGCTTTAGTCAAGGTGGAGGGAATTATGAACAGTTCCAAATACCAGTCACTTTTGGCCCAAAACCTTCAGATGTCTGCTAGAAAGCTGAAGATGAAGAGGCATTTCACCTTTCAACACGACAATGACTCCAAGCATACATCCAAATCCACAAAGGAATGGCTTCACCAGAAGAAAATTAAAGTTTTTGAATGGCCCAGCCAGAACCCAGACCTAAATCCAATAGAAAATTTGTGGGGTGACCTGAAGAGGGGCACAAGAAATGCCCTCGCAATCTGATTTGGAGCGCTTTTGAAAGGTAGAGTTGGCAAATATTGCCATCTCAAGATGTGCCATGCTGATAGACTCCTACCCAACAAGACTGAATGTTGTAATTAAATCGAAAGGTGCTTCAACAAAGTATTAGTTTAAGGGTGTGTACACTTATGCAACCAGCTTATTGTATATGCTTTATTTTTTTTATATTTTTCCCCTAACAGATTTGTTTTTCAATTGAATTGTACAGGTTCTAGGTCACATTAAAGGTGGGAAACATTTTGAAATGATTTATTGTGGCCTCATTTTTTTATATCACAAAAACCTGGCATTTTAACAGGGGTGTGTACACTTTTTATATCCACTGTAGATGAGGCTGAATTACTAACAAGTAAAATAGGAGGAGATGAGATAAAACAAATGATGTATAACCAATCTACAGGAAAGAACAGATAGTATTCTAGTAGAAGTTATGAGGGAGGAAAGTGATGATAAATCTGCAATTTTTTGTATAACAAGTGTTTTAAAAAGCGGATAGGCACCAACATCCTGGAAAAAAGATGTGGTGGCTGTAATAACCTAAAGACTCATCTGACCCAACTTCATGTAGGCTGATCTCAATGTTATTTATTTATTTGACATTTGTTTACTGGGAAAGTCTGACATGGAACAAGGCCAGTTTTCATCTGAGGTCCTGGGAGAAATGCTGCAGATGTATGTCTTTGTAATGTGGGAGGAAACTAGATTTCCCGGAGAAAACCCACACGAATGCATAGAGGACATGCAGACAACGCACGGAAGGCACTCCAGCCAAGAATCGAACCGGAGAACCTTTTGCTGTGAGGCGACAACTCTACCGCTGCACTACTGCACTGTCCTTTCTAAATTCGAAACTTTGATTATAAATTGTTTATAATGGTTAAAGGAGTGGCAAAGGCCATGACAAAATTGATAGATGTGGACCAGTGTGGTTTTGTGGAGGGGAGGCAAACATTTCACATTATTAATAGAACATTGATGATCCAGAGGGAAGCAGAGTAAAGCAGAATGCAAGAAAATATCACTGTTAGTGGGTCTTGTTGCCGAGAAAGCAGTCGACATAGTAAGATGGGATTTTACAGAGGGGAATGGAAGCATTTGTATTTTGTGATACAAAATACGTTAATTAGGAGAATATATGAGAGATTGCAGGCGAAAATTAAAGTGGAGGGTGTCCTCTGATAAGATCTGTTTGAGCAGAGGAACCAGGCAAGGGTGTCCTCTTTACCTTTGTTTGCATTACATTTAAAAGCATTGGCAAAGAAAATAAGGGAATAAGAAATTCAAGGATATAATTGGAGTGGTAATCAAGAAAAGTTGGCTTTATTTGTAGATGATGATATTTTTGTACCTGATGAAACCAGAAAAAATTAAGATTCTGAAACAGTTTCAAGTCTTTTCAGGATACAAAATTAATCAAGATAAAATAAAGGCAATAGCTGTAAACTATGTACCTGCACACAAATTGGTTCAACAGTGCCCCCATTTATGTAGGCATACTAATATGAAGTACTAAGGAGTATATGGGTAAAAAGGGTTCTATTGTGGTGGCTGAGGATTTGGAGGAAGAAGCTAAACAAAAGATAATAGTAAAATTGAGAAACTGAAAGTTCAGTTTTATGGATATGGATAGCAAGTTGCAAGCAGCAAAATATTTGTAGTCACTGTAGTTTTTTATACAAGTCGAGCATATTTTCATCAACCAGAGGAAAAGTTGAGGATAGCAATTAATAGGAAGTTGAAGGATTTTATCTGGGGGGAAGATGGTAAGAGTCAAATGGGATAAGCTGATTCTTCCATTAGAACAAGGCAGTTTGGGATTACCAATTTGAAGGGATATTTCAGAGCTACATAGTTAAGGCTCCTGTACACAGCATAAGCAGAAAGCTGTAATTCAAAGTGTAAAGAGGAGGAGATGATATGGGAGGGATCAAGAAATAAGGAGAGACTGTGATTTTTGGATGCAAAGGAGAGTGACAATAACCATTCAGATTATTATATTCCTAAAGTGGCAGAAAGTATTCTAAGAACTAAGCTAACACGGGAATGGAGAAAGGAGATTCTGCCGATAGGGATGACTGCATTTAGGGGTACAGAGAATAGGCAACAGGGGGCTGGAATTTACTGGAGAAGACTGGCAAAGGAATCAATGTATATTTTAAAACAAACGTATTAAATTATCACATCTGAAGTAGGTACTTCATTTGCCAGCAACCTTTGGGTCTTGGATCCGATCCCGGATCCGAGCCGGCAACTTATTTTACAGCTTAGAGATCCGAGCTCCTAGCTCCTCCTCTTACCCATAATCCCCTGCCAACCTTGATTGACCCCAGATCTAGTTTGCCGCTCTTAGAGTAAGCTTCTAGATTGCGGAGCTCCTAGCGCTTTTCAGATAAGTGTTTTGAATTTGTTGTAAAATCCTCTAATTATTATAGTTAAACAGTTTGTGTGTGTTTAGGTTTCCCTTTTGTTAATTTAAGCTTTATTTTTAGTGTAATATCCTCCCCTTCCCTTGCTGGTGCGTAGTGTGTGCGTGTGTGTGTTGTTGTTTTGTTTGGGGCCTAGTGTGTTTGAGTAGTTTTAGTTTTAGTTTTATTTAAACTATGTCTGATTAGGGTTTTACTCCAGGTTCTTTCTGGTGCCAAAAAAGATGGGGGACTTAAGACCAATTCTCGACCTTTCCCTTTTGAACCTGTCAGTAACCAAAGAAAAATTCCGAATGGTCACTCTCCAATCCATTCTCCCCCTTTTGCGGGAGAGCAACTGGATGTGCTCAATAGACCTCAAGGATGCGTACTACCACATTCTAATGGACAGACGATCCAGGAGGTTTCTCCGCTTCCGGCTGGGAGCCAGTCACTACCAGTTCAGGGTCCTTCCCTTTGGTCTCACCACAGCCCCCAGGGTGTTTACCAAAGTATTAGCAGTGATAGCAGCCCACCTGAGACTCCAGGGAATGCAGGTCTTTCCTTACCTGGACGACTGGCTCCTGACCGCCCCAACAAGGCATCTACTCTGTTCAGCCAGGGATTACTTCCTCCAGCTGGCTCCCCAACTGGGCATCACGATAAACAGGGACAAATCCTCTCTTGCTCCGATGCAGGTGATACAGTTTATAGGAGCCAAGTTGGATACGAGAAGTATTCGGGCATTCCTTACCACAGAACGACTTCAAAACCTGAGGCTTCATGTGCGGGCCATCCTTCAATCAGAAGCTCCACTGGCGGAATTGGTCCTGAGGGAGCTAGGCTCGATGGCAGCAGCAATTACTCTTCTGCCATGCGCTCGCCTGAATATGAGGGTACTACAGTGGACCCTTCAAGTCCAATGGTCCTTTCAACACCTCCCCCTCAGTCACCCTATCTCACTCAGCAGAGCTTGCAGGAGGGCTCTCTTATGGTGGCTCCAGTCCCCTGACCTCCATATGGGGCGACCCTTCTGCTTGCCTCCTCCCCTCGCCACGGTGACCACTGACGCCTCTCGCCTCGGGTGAGGGGGGGGGGCATTTCTCAGGCAGAATGGTCCAAGGCACATGGAACGACACAGAGACCTCTTTGCATATCATTGTTCTGGAGATGAGGGCGGTGCTGTTGGCGTTGCAAGCACTTCAGAACCTTCTTCCCGTAGGAACTATTGCGATACAGACTGACAACATGTCAGTTGTCTGGTACATCAACAAACAGGGGGGAACCAGGTCCTACCCTCTCTATCGAGAGGCCATGAGGGTGTGGGAATGGGCGATCTCCACCAACCGCTTTCTTATCGCAATGCACATTCTGGGACGGTCCAACATACTGGCGGACAAACTCAGCCGCACCATTCTTTCCCCTTACGAGTGGTCTCTCAATTCCCAGGTAGCGAAGCGGATTTTTGCCGAATGGGGGCAACCCTGTTGCGATCTCTTTGCCTCTCCCTCAAATACGAAGTGCAACAGCTTCTTCGCCCTAATCCCCCCCTTCGGGGAAGCCCCGAGAGACTCTCTAGTGCATGCTTGGCCTCCCGGTCTACTTTATGCCTATCCTCCTCTATCCCTGATGCTAATACTCATACAGAAAGCCAGTTGGTTGGGGAGCAGAATGATCCTCATTGCCTCATTCTGGCCTGATCAAACTTGGTTCCCTTACCTGTGGTCTCATCTGGTGTATCCTCCCTGGATTCTGGATTCCATTCCGGATCTAATACCCCATCCCCTAGGTCTCCCGACCCCGAACCTGGACAACCTGAAGGTGACAGCTTGGCTGCTCCAGTTCCACTCCTAGTCAGGACTCCCGGCATCTCTTCCCCAGTTAAAGCCATCTTGGTAGCAGCACATAGACCTTCCACTAGAAAAGTCTATCGCAGCAAATGGAAGTGTTTTTCCATCTGGGTGGAACATCATAACTTAGATCCCTTCACAGCTCCGTTATCGTCTGTTTTGGATTTCCTCACCGGCCTTTTTCAGCAGGGGGCTAGCTGCTCTACGGTCAAGGTACAATTGGCAGCCATCTCTCATTACCATGTGGGACATGACACAGGTCCTTTGATTACAGCGAAATTATGTAAAACCTTCCTCAAGCGTACTTTCCTGCTCAGGCCTCCTGTCAAGGAAGTTGTACCCCCTTGGGATCTATCACTAGCCCTTCCGGCCTTAACTGCCCCTCCTTTTGAACCAGCTGCTTCGGTCAAACTTAAATACCTTTCTTGGAAAACGGCGTTCCTTGTCGCCATCACTTCAGCGTAAAGAGTTTCGGAACTTCAGGCCCTTTGTGTGAAACCTCCCTAATTGACCTTTCATCAGGATAGAGTGTACCTCAGGACCAGTCCCTCCTTTCTTCCTAAGGTGGCCTCAGAAACCAATATCAATCAGTCCATTAACCTGCCAGTTTTCTTCCCCAAGTACCAGAATAAAGGAGAATACAAGCTGCATTCCTTAGACGTGCACAGACAACTGCGCTTCTACATTCACAGGACTGCTGATCACAGACAATCCGACTAGTTGTTCATCTCCTTTACCAAATTCAACTTGGGTAAAGCTGTTTCTAAGGTCACTTTATCACAATGGATTTCACAGTGTATTCTTCTGGGCTATGAAAGTTCTGGGAGGCCCGCACCTCAGGGAGTCCGTGCACATTCTACTCGCTCTATATCTACTTCTGCTGCCTTTAGATCTAGAGTTCCTTTACATGATATTTGCTCCGCAGCCACTTGGGCCTCATCTCATACCTTTATCAACCACTATAAGCTGGACGTTATTTCCAGAGGGAGAGCATCCTTCGGCTCCGCAGTGCTCTGGAACATCCTTCCATGATGGCCGCCCAAGATTCAGGTAGCTGGGGACTCTGTCCCAAAGGTTGCTGATAAATGAAGTACCTACTTCAGATTAAGAAGTTATGTACTCACCATAACGTTCCATTTCAGTAGGTGACTTCATTTGTCTGCAACTATCCCCCCCTCCTTCCCCCTGGCCTTCAGAAATGAATTCCTGGATGTCCTTCTGTTGGTCCCTTTCGGGACGTATCTAGCTTTTAGCTTTTTGTATAAGGGCAAACTCGATCTGAGGCCAATCAGGGTTGGCAGGGGATTATGGGTAAGGGGAGGAGCTAAGAGCTTGGATCTCTAAGCTGTAAAATAAGTTGCCGGCTCGGATCCGGGATCGGATCCAAGACCCAAAGGTTGCAGACAAATGAAGTCACCTACTCAGATGGAACGTTATGGTGAGTACATAACTTCTTATTATGACACAGGCAGTCATCCATTTGTATGACTGATGATAAACCATATTGACATATCTTTAGTTGTAAACACTATTCATAGGTTCATGGTTGGTACTAGTCTATTGGCCCTAGGGCCTGTACAAGCCTAGCCATAACAATTCCCTGGATATTTCTTCCCACAATATTTACTTCCCTGGACCCTTGTCTAGCAGGGTGACTGATGTGATCCCTGGGGTGAATTTCCTCTCTCCTATCCAATCGTCAAGGTCCCTTTTGAAGAGGGCCAATGAGGCGCTCTGCTTGACATGTATGGGTAGTCTTTTCCAGAGTATGGGTAGTCTATTCCAGAGTATGGGGAGTCTCTGGGTCAGGAACCTATCCCTCCTGCATGTTTTGTTAATTATGATGACAAGGTTTAGATCCCTGGAGTGTGTAGCTCTGAGGAATTGGGATTTCTTTAAGTGGAGCATGTCCAACAGCTTGGGGTTAGACATGGCCTTCTATGTTAAGCAGACATCGCCTCTGAGTAGACGAGTATAGCTGGAGTTTTTTAGATGGTCAGTATAGGGCATCTGCTTTAGGCCTGTGATTCTTTTAGTGATGTATTTCTGCGGCCTTTCCAGCTGTTGCAGATGTCTTGTGAGGTACATACCAAATGGGGTGTTGTACTCTATAATGGGTCTAAAGAGGGATGAGTACAGTGGGACAATGACCTCCTTTTTTCTGGATGAAAAGCCCTTAGTGATGAGGTATGCCACATAGAAGGATTTTCTGATTGTTGTGGCGATGTGGTTATAGAAAGTGAGACCACTGGCCATCTGTGTCCCTAAGTCTCTCATCACACTTTCGGCGTTTAGTTTACTGCCACGTATGTGGTAATTCATGGATACATGTTTTTTCCCAAAGGGGATAACTATACATTTCTTGGCATTAAGCTTGAGCCCATGGCTCTGGTACAAAGCATCTGTTTCTGTAAGGCCCTTTTGTAGAATATCCACATAATTTGGGGATTCAGTAATGGCTCCCAGTTTGCAGATTTGTTAGCCAGAGTCCCTTAGTGTTGGCCTGTACTTCAGAGAAGTAGATGCCAAACAAGAGTGGTCCCATGACTGAACCCGGAGGTACTCCACTTGTCTGGAGCTGGATTTGGAGTCTGCTACTTTTACAGTCTGGGTTCTGTCAGTAAGCCAGTTGGCAACCCATCGAGTAACGTAGGGATTTATGCCAAGCTTAGTAAGTTTAGCTATGATTCCAGAGTGGGGGATGATGTTGAAGGTCTTGGCGAGGTCCAGATAGGCTGTGTGGACCGCCTTACCCTCGTCCACAGCTCTGGAGACTGATTTGAAGAAGTCAATCAGGTTCAGGATACAAGATCATCCCTTCACGAACCCAAACTGGGTGGGGTCCAGTGTTTGAAGGTTGCCAATGTCTTTGTTTATAAGCTCCATGATAATGCATTCCATGCCCTTGCAAATCAGGCTCATTAGACTGATGGGACGGTAGTACCCGGGATCCAAGGTGGATCCCCCCCTTGTGGAGTGGGATAACCATAGTTGTGTGCCCTCCGTGGGCACAAAGCCTGAGGTGAGGCAATGATTAAACAGGACACTTGGATGAGGTGCCAGTTCACTGAACTATCCAGTCATTGTAAGTCAAACATTACATAGCTCATTCAAATCCTGCCTTCTTTAAACCTTGTTCCTCCTCCAAAACATTCTGCATGTATTGTTCCCACAATTCCCATTTTTTTCTATGTAATTTACTTTTATCCTTTTCCAAATATCCAATTTCCAGTTGTTTTATCTGTGTTACTATATTCACTACTTTTAATACAGTTGGTTTAGATTTCCATTTAATAATAATTGCTTTTTTGGCAGCCACCATAGTTAGACGTAGCAAGGCCTTACTATGTCTAGACAATTCTGATTCTGTTTCGTAGCTCAAAAAATCATCTCCCTTGTCGCACCAATCTGCCCAACCAGAATCTCTAACAGTGAATCCTACAGGGAATTCTTAGTCCGCCAGTTCACATACTCCCAGAAAACATGTTCCCAATTACCTCTTTCTCCCCAGTCACACCTCCAGCATTTGCTGTCTACCTGAGGAAAAATTCTCTGGAGTCTACTTGGAATGTAAAAATATCTATGCAAACACTTCCAATCAAAAATCCTAAATCTTTTATATTTTCTTGCATTTAAGGAGACATGCATATATCCTCCAATTGTTTCCTTGTGAATTGCTTATCCAATCTCTCCTCCCAATCTTTTCTAACCCCCGCTGATTGATTGTTATAGTTATACAGTATTTTATATGTTGTACTAATTATTCCTTTTTTAATGGCAGCTTCTGTTCTACATTCTAATAAAAAATCTACCAGTGCTGGTCTTTCATTTAGGACCCCCATTTCCTTGATAGTGAAGGCACTCTCTAACCTATACTCCAAATAAATTCTTGTCATGGTCATATTCTATCATCTTTCCCTCTCATGTTATTTGTTCCCAATACCTTTATTCTTTTGCCAGTTTTCTCCAATACATTCCAGCCCCCTTTTGCCTATTGTCTATATCCCTCATTGCAGTCATCCCTATTGGCAGTCTCCTTTCTCCATTCCCGTGTTGGCTTAGTTCTTAGGATACTTTCTGCTACTTCATAGGTACAGTATTCTGTATGGTTATTGTTATTCTCCTTAAAGATCTGCATCCAAAGTCCCAGTCTGTCCTTGTTTCTTGAGTTTCCCCATTTCATCATCATCCCTTTCCACTTCGAATTATAGTTTTTCTGTTTGTGCTATGTATAGGAGTCCAATGCTGACTTTGGGCTCCTAAAAACAGAGGTGGCTAACTTCATGACACCCATGCTAGAAGAATATAGCTTGCATGACTGCCGAATCATACACTAATGCACTGTACGAACATGTATATAAATGCATGGAACTAGCCATACCCAGCAGAACCAAGACACTCTCCACCAAAAAAAGGAAGCCAGTCTGGTGGTCCCCTGCCATTAATAAACTCTACAACAAAAGGAAGAAACTGTTGCAGAAAAAGTTGAAGTCCCAAGACTGGAAAAACTCCCATATTAGCCTCAACAAAAAGTTAAGATCCCTCATCAAGTCCTCAAAGCCAGCTATGAAGGCAGAATTGTGGCAGACACTTAACAGTCACAAAGCCTTCTATAGTTATACCAAGAACCTGCAGGGCAATACCCAGATTTACTCTGAGTTACTGCACAATGGTACTTCCTATACTAAGCCAACAGATATTGCCAACATACTGGCCGACAGAGTCAGTGCAACTTTACCCCCCCCCCCAAAGGACCAATCACAATACCAGAAGAATGCCAGGCACCCAGCAGTACTGCAGCCCAGGTTAAAGCTGCATTGTCCAAGGCCAAGAATATAGCTTCATGGGACCCGATAATATCCCTGGCTGTGTTCTACATGAACTACAAAGTGAACTGGCACCACATCTCTGTGCCCTGTTCAGTCACAGCCTCACCTCAGGCTTTGTCCCTACCGAATGGCGCACTGCTACAGTCATCCCTCTCCATAAAGGGGGAGCGACTACAGACCCTGGGAATTATCGCCCCATTAGCCTGATGAGTCTGATATGTAAAGCTATGGAGCGTATCATCATGGACCTGATTAACAAAGATATAGGAAATCTCCAAAGTCTAGACTCCATGCAATTTGGCTTTGTGAAAGGGAGATCATGCCTGCTCAACCTGGTTGACATTTTACATTCAGTCACTAGGGCTGTGGATGAAGGTAAGTCAGTGCATACAGCCTACCTTGATCCGGCCAAGGCCTTTGATACCATTCCTCACTTGGTGGGTTGCAAACTGGCTCACAGATAGAACACACAGTGTGAAAGAAGTGGACTCCCAAGTTAGACTGCCGACCAGTCACGAGTGGGGTCCTACAGGGATCGGTCCTGGGTCCTCTCCTGTTTGACATCTACTTCTCAGACATCCAGGCCAACACATAGGGACTCTCTGACCAAATTCACAGATGACTACAAGCTGGGCTACTTTTCTGAAAAAAAGAAAAAAAAAAAAGGTATCTGCTTTTACTGTATTTGTGTTTCTTCCTACTTTATTTTGCTTTTGCGTTATCTTAAAAGTACTCAGTTGTATTTATTACTTCTTGGTGTAACTCATTCTTAGCCTTTTAGTTTAAGCACTTGGGCTTCAGACCAGTTGTTTTACATTAAGAAGGTTTGTGGTCTGCACTGTAGTGGCAGGATAGGTAGCTTACATCCTTCTAAGTTGGGAACTGCTGATTGAGGGCTCAGTGTCAGTTATTCTAAAAGTGTATTAATTCTGGTTTAAGCACTTGGGCATCAGGCCAGTTATTTTACATTTAAAGGGTTCGTGGTCTGCACTCTTGTGGGAGGAGAGGCTGGACTCTGCCCTTCTGAGCTGGGAATTTCTGGTTAAAGGCTTATAGTGCCTGCATATTTGAACTGCTTCTTACTGAAATTGGTACACCTTGTTTGCAGTAGCGTAGACTAGATCCAGGCCTGCTGAATGTAGCTTTGTTTGTATAACTTGAGCACTAATCCAGGCATTCTTCAAAGTGTTCAATTGTATTTATTACTGCTTGGTAGTAACTTGATTAAAGTGTAGCTATCATTCTAAGTCTTTTGGATTAAGCACTTGGACTTCAGACCAGTTGTTTTACATTAGGAAGGTTTGTGGCCTGCACTGTGGTGGCAGGACAGGTAGCTTACATCCTTCTAAGTTGGGAACTGCTGATTGAGGGCTCAGTGTCTGTTATTCTAAAAGTGTATTAGTTCTGGTTTAAGCACTTTGGCTTCAGGCCAGTTATTTTACATTAAGAAGGTTCGTGGTCTGCACTCTTGTGGGAGGAGAGGCTGGACTCTGCCCTTCTGAGCTGGGAATTTCTGGTTAAAGGCTTATAGTGCTTGCATATTTCAACTGTTTCTTACTGAAATTGGTACACCTTGTTTGCTGTAGCATAGACTAGATCCAGGCCTGCTGAATCTAGCTTTGTTTGTATGCTTGTTGTTTGTTTGCTTGTTATTTCCCTGAAATGCTAATACCACCTAAAACGTTGCTTTTCAGTGCTTCTGTGGATCCCTAGTGATATCTGCATTGCTTACTGTACTTATTTCTTTGTTTCACTTAAAAGAAAGTTACTGTTTGTCATTTTTGCATTTAAGTTACCTGTAACACATTGCATATAAGTTACCTGGCACTTGCTCACTAAAGCAATTATATAAGTCAGCACTAAAAAATTAAAAGCACTACACCCTCACAAACTCCCCTTGAGTACTTTGTTCCCCATTGGTCCTTTTTTTTCAATTGTAAAGGAATTCCCAATACTATTCTAGCATGTCCAAAGGTCAGTTGTCAATCTTCTCTCCGGTCTAGCTGGTGAATCTGGGAATCTTGAGGCAATGTTTCAACTGCCTCATGTACACAGACAACCCTCTCCTCCTCCCAACAAATTCCAACACATGTGAGAGATGCAACCATATAGCCAAACTGCAGGCTAAGCTCTCTCATCTCAGTACTGGCATAACCAGTCAAGGGGAGAAGGAAACCACACTCACTACAATTCCAGTCTCACATAGACCTACCACGACAGCAAACCAAACACATAAACACACAAAAACATACTCGGAGGCTCTAAATAAAAATCTGCCTAAGCAGCAGAGACCTCCAAAGCAGACACCCAAGCAACCGCTACCCCAAAACAAAACACGTGCAACACATAGCTCACAAAGCCAATGTGCCGAACAGTCACAGCCCTTAAGGCTAAACAACACACCTGATACACTTGTAATAGGTGACTCTATCGTCAGGCACACTGACGTCCAGCTCACCAGGCTGAACAAGGAGAAGGTCACAGTGAGCTGCCTGTCGGGCGCTAGGATCCGCCACGTAACACAAGCACTCAGGTCACTCCAAGGCAAGTACAAATATGACTCAGTCATTGTCCATGCTGGTGTGAATGACCTGAGATGTACCTCCCTGGACTACATGAAAAGAGACATAGAGGAGCTGTCTGAGCATGTGGCCCAGACCGGTATGACCCTGACCTTGAGTAGCATCTTAACCTCACCAAGAATGATGCCACAATATGAAGACAAGATGATCAATTTCAACAATTGGCTTAAGTATTGGTGTCATTAAAAGGGGATCCAATGCCCGTCAGCCTGGGATGACATGCTCGACAAGCCACGATGCTTCGCTAGGGACGGCTTGCACCTGTCACCCCTGGGCTTTCGGATATTGGCAAAGGCTCTTGCTACCCCCATAGTGCCTTTTTTAGGCAAGGCTCAAAAGACAAACCCACCTCCATAGGTATCACAAGGGATAAGAAACTGAGTAATGCTACTCAATGCCAGAAGTCTAAACCTCAAGATGCACGCACTCGAAACTCTCCTTAGCATGGACAACATTGATATCTGTGCAGGAACAGAAACCTGGTTCAGGGCTCCCGAGAGCACCCCAGCACTACCAGGTTATACCTCATACCATGCTTTTCGGCTCCAAAACTTGGACCGAACCACAAAAGGAGGGGGAGTATCCATATTCATCAAGGATACCCACACCTCCAGGTTAGTGGCACTGCACGAAGCATCAGAAACCATCCATGTGCAACTAACAGTGGGTAAAACTGCCTTCCAGTTTATAGCCTGCTACAGACCACCCTCCCAAACCCAGGAACCCCACTCGGCCTTCCTGAGAACACTGGAAAATATGAAGGTCTCTCCAAACACCATTATATTGGGGGACTTCAACTACCCAAACATAGACTGGGAGCATTACTTTAGCTCCAACACCCTAGCCCAAAGGTTCCTAGAATTTATAAACTCAAATGCTATGGAATAACTTGTTACCACTCCCACAAGAGGGGAAAACATACTGGACCTGATCATCACCAACATGGGCACTCTATGCTCCAGACCAGAAGTGTATCCCTCACTGGTAAGATCAGACCATAAACTAATCTCACTGGATATTCACATCCCGACCCCACCCCCTGCCCAGAAAACCACAGTGAAAAACTTCTCTAAAGCAAATTTCACACTCCTCAAAACCGAGGTGGAATCCTTCAAAGCCCCCGGGCCTGTGGAAAATACGGCCCAGACCGCAGAATCCCTTATAAACGCATTCTATGAACACCTTCAGGAATGCATGGATCATGAGATCCTAAATAAAACCAAGACCCAATCCTCCAAAGGCAGACGTCCTGTCTGGTGGACCCCAGCCATAAACAAACTATACAATAGAAGGAGGAAGCTACTAAATGATAGAGCAAAATTCCAAAAAGGGAAGGCATCTCTGATCAGTATTAGCAAAAAACTATGGGCACTCATAAAATCGTCTAAGGCCAGCTTCGAGAGAAAAATTGCACAGGACACTAAGGATAATCACAAGGCTTTCTTTAGTTATGTTAGGAACTTGGGTGGTAATTCCCAGGTATGCTCAGAATTAGTCCAGAATGACAAAAAATACACCGAACCCACAGACATTGCCAACATCCTAGCTGACCGGTTCAGCGCAAACTCCCCCCCCACCAAAAGGGCAAATATCTATCCCAGCAGAGTGCTGCCCCCCTGACATCTCAGATGCTCAGGTAAGAGCCGCCCTCTCCAAAGTAAAAAAACACAGCATCAATGGGACCAGACGGTGTCCCGGGCTGCGTCCTACATGAACTCCAAGAAGAGCTAAACCCAAACATTTCAGTCTCAGCCTTACTACAGGATATGTACCCAAAGAGTGGCGTACAGCAACAGTGGTCCTCTCCACAAAGGTGGTGCCTCAACGGATCCTGGAAACTATCGCCCCATAAGCCTGGCTAGCTTGGTCTGCAAAGCTATGGAAAGGATCATCATGGACCTCATAAATAAAGATATTGGGGACCTACAGACACTGGATCCTACCCAGTTCGGCTTTGTTAAGGGCAGATCCTGCCTCTTAAACCTGGTTGATTTCTTTGAAACAGTCACCAAGGCCATTGACGAGGGGAAGGTGGTCCACACAGCCTACCTGGACCTTGCAAAAGCCTTCGATACAGTACCCCACTCGGGCATTATAGATAAGCTCACCAGCTTAAATATAAACCCCTATGTCACTAGATGGGTTGCAAACTGGCTCAAGGACAGAACCCACATGGTTAGAATTGCTGGAGCCATATCAGACTCCAAACCAGTTACAAGTGGCGTCCCACAAGGCTCAGTCCTGGGACCTCTCTTGTTCGGTATATATTTCTCGGAGGTACAGGCCAACACGGAAGGACTGTGGCTGACCAAGTTCGCAGATGACTGCAAACTGGGCGCCATAATCGACTCTCCAGCCGACACAAGCATCCTCCAAAAGGGCCTCATAGAAACAGACAACTGGTGCCAGAGCCATGGCCTCAAGCTAAACGCAAAAAAGTGTATAGTCATCCCCTTTGGCAAAAACAAAGTGCCCACAAATTACCACATAGATGGTAATCCATTAAGTACAGAAGAAGTAATTAGGGACCTAGGGACCCAAGTTGATAGCAATCTCTCATTTGACAACCACGTGGCCAAAGTGGTTAGAAAAACATTTTATATAGCGCACCTAATCATTAAGGGATTCCCATCTAGATCAGGGGATGTCATCGTGCCTCTTTACTCATCCCTCATCAGGCCCATAATTGAGTACAATGCCCCTTTTGGGATGTACCTTACCAGACACCTGCAGCAACTGGAAAGACCCCAAAAGTACCTCACCAAGAGGATCAAAGGGCTCAAACAGATGCCAAATGCTGCCCGGTTAAAGATACTCCAGCTCTACTCAGTGGCATACCGCCTGTTCAGAGGCGATCTGTGCCTGACGTATAAAGCCATGTCCAACCCGGAATTAATGGACATGCTGCACCTCAGAAAATCCAAATCCCATCGAAGCTACGCTTCGAAAGTGACTTGATCCTCAGCACTGAAATAAATAGGACATGCTGGAGGGACAGATTCATAACCCAGAGGCTCCCTTCACTCTGGAATAAAATCCCAGTCCAGGTTAGGCAGAGTCCCTCATTGACTCTCTTCAAGAGGAATCTTGATGAGTGGATTGGAGATCATAGGTTTACCCCGGGTATCACTTCTGTGTCACTGTTAGACAGAGGCACAGTATACTAACCTCAAAAAAGGGCATAGCAAAATTAATTTAAAATGGGTGGCGAAAGTCAAACACACTCTGGCTAGGCTTATAAATGCCCTAGGGCAGATAGCCTAGTATGAACCTATGAACCTATTAACTCCCCAAGTGATGCAGACATCCTACAGAAAGGCCTCACTGAGACCAATGACTGGTGTCGAAACCATGGCCTTCAGCTTAATGCCAAAAAATGTATCATTATCCTCTGTGGTGAAAACTCACTTCCCACTGAACATTAAAGGTGTTATAAAATATCTGGGGATGCAGGTTGACAGCAACCTCACCTTTGACTTCCACATTGCCACTGTGGTTAGAAAGTCCTTCTATGTGGCACATCTCATTACCAAGGGTTTTGCATCCAGGAAAAAAGAGGTCATCGTCTCTCTCTCTCTACTCTTCCCTTATTAGACCAATCATCGAGTATAATGCCCCATTTGGCATGTACCTCACTAGTCACCTGCAACAGCTGAAGTATCTCACGGAGAGGATCCTAGGCATTAAACACATGTCCTACACAGACAGTCTCAAAAGACTCCAGCTATTCTCTCTCTCATATCGCCTACTTAGAGGCGATCTCTGCTCGACTTACAAATCCATGTCTGACCCAGCTCTGTTAGAAATGCTACATCTAACAAAATCCCAATCCCTCTGCACCACACACTCCAGATACCTCAACCCCATTACCAAAATCAACAGAACATGCTGGAGGGACAGGTTCCTCACCCAGAGACTACCCATGCTCTGGAATAGACTTCCCATACATGTCAAGCAGAGCACCTCCCTGTCCCTCTTCAAGAGAAATCTTGATGAGTGGAGGGGTAATAGAAAGTTCACCTGGGGATCACTCCACTGGCTCTATTTGATAGAGGCACTAGGAACGAATGTCAGGTGGCATGATGCCAGGGCACTTCTATGGGCTAGGCTTGTAAAGGCTCCAGGGCCATTAGCCTAGTACACACCTGTGAACCTACAAACTGTGTAGCTCTAAAATATGAAAAAATCATGGCTAGCACTCAGAATGTGGAATTCACAATATTTTTCTTGTGGTAGCACTATCAAAGGGGTCATGCAGTAAGCATAACCCCCATAAATCAGACTGGTTTCAGCAGAAGAACTGCCTTCTTCAGTGAAAGCAATATATAAAATGTGCCCATGCACAAATTTATCCACAAACCCTTAAATGATTGGATAGTTATAAATGTTCATTCAAACCTGGGGAAAATAAACCTCCCAATTTGATTATCCAGCTTTTTGCTCTTTTATTAAGCAAACCATGCCAATAACGGTACGTGAGGTTTGACTAATATAAAAGGTAGAACAGGTGCACTTCACTAAATAAATCAGCCAATTGCATAAAAATCTAATATCATATACTTTTGAAGTATTTTTGCTGGAAAACTGCTGGGATCTCAAAACAAACTTACATGAGGAGCAGTGATCTCACGGATAACAACCTACTGCTTTTAGGCCAGACGTCACAACCTGATGATTTATGTGTTGTGAATTGTCCCTGTGTTTGTAATGGCTGAAATAAGACCCAAGCATTTTGCCCCTGCGATAGGAAAACATACACCTGGATATAAGAATTTCTGATAACTTATTGTCTGTACGTAAAATATCCCAATGTTTATCAGTAATATCCATGAGATGTCTGGTATTCCATTCAAATGTAGTAACTAACCTTATGGCAGAACTATCATTGGAATCTCTTTCCTTATAATCCAACAATGTATGCCTTTGTTGTCTGGAGGCCCATTCACTAGCCAGAGACACATTATTATGTTTATAGCCCCTAGTAACAAACCTATTAGTCAAATCTTGTTTTTGATGTTCAAAAAACTCATCAGTCGAACAAACCCTCCTTATCTGTAAAAACTGAGATTTTGGGATGTTTTGATGATATGACATGGAAGAAAACTAGAGGCATGTAACAAGGAATTATATTCCAGATGTTTACAATAAACCATAGTACTCAGTGTGTGTTCTGAGTTAACTAAACAATGCCACGTCCAGAAAACTTATTTAATTTATGTTATGATGTACAGTGAAGTGAATACCCCACTTATTGTCATTCAGATAACCCACAAATTCCTCTAAATATTTTACATCGGACTTCCATATCATCCAACAATTGTCAGATATCTACACTAAATATCAATCTCTTGCAAATATATGTTATGATTAACATCATATATTAATTGAATATGTAGTCTAAGCCCTCTGGATGGTAATGCCTTTAATTTTATAGCCTTTTAAAAGCTTGAGATGCCACACATTGGGCCTAAGCCCTTTCATAACTGCAGTTAGTTTAATAAAAAGTTAGTTATATGCTGTTTCTGGATCAGTTTCTACCACCCCAGACGCATCTCCAATACCTGAACTAAACCCAAATGCCTTTAAATCATCTTTATCGGCTGAGAGCCCCTCATAATGGTTAACAAATCCATTATGTGTTATTAATCCCTTGCAAAACCTAGCAATATACACTAGAAGTTAAAGAATAATATATCGTCTCTCACTAATAAAGGACAAATATATTGTATATTACACCCACTGTAACAATATTAAAAAGCAACAAAATTCAGTACTCACACTATTATATAAATACACCTGCTTGAAAAGGTAATAATATTATATAAATGACTAGTGAGTCCTTAGGTCATCCATTTACATAGAAATAAGTATTGAGAGCTCAAAAAATGGCCCTCAGAAATAAAACCCACAATCTACAAATAGCTCGGTCACATAAAATATCAATACCGAGCTACAATCCATGTAACTGCAAAAGACCAAAATGTGTCAACTTAAATAATACAGACATAAGTTGAAAATATAAAATAGAAAGCTTTACAAATAGATCTTTCTTTCGAAAGCCAACAATGTAATTACATAAAGAAAATCCTTGTCGATTTATAGCTTCAAAAACGTTTCATTACAGACCCTCTGATTTATATAAGTTAAATGCAACACAGTCCATCAATTACAAGTCCACAAATACATGAAATGTCTGAAAAACTATCCAGCGATATATATTCCTCATTTTGCAATCCAGAAAATGGCATCCACAGTTCAAAAAAAACAAAAATGGCAATGGCCCGATATTATAAAAATAAATACCGAGCACCATAGATTAGCCCAGAGAGCCACCATCAAGTCACAGCATCTTAAATCATAATCCAAATGACGAACTGATACTTGTTCCACCAGAACGCAGACAGAATTGCAGCTCTGTAAACCCTGGATTCCCAATGTCCAAATTCAGACGCTACACTTATTATAAAGTAAATATGACACAGAGCACTTGCTGAAAGAATACCTGGAAAAGAAAACCGTCCTCAATCTTCCTCAAAATCCAGCCAGACTGATAAGAGCTATATGCACCTGACTGACCATTGCAATATTAAGTCCATACATAATCATGCTTGATATAAACACATCCGAGAAATCAGCACATTCAGAATATAATATCAATATCCATCCAAGGAGCGAGTTAGGAGAAAATCCAACCATAAAATGTTAGAAATATGAAAATACAGGAAAGTGCCTCCACCACTGACTCGCATGTGAACTAGTTCAGCAATATCCATATTTATGGGGACATGTTGAAGTATTTAGGAGTATGGATTAAAAATGATTGTGGTATGGCAGCTAAGGATATGTGAGAAGAGACTAAAATGATAATACAAAAACTGAGAAAATGGAAGCTTTGTTATATGGCTCCACTTTCTCATTGTTTCTGTTATCATTTTAGTCTTTCCCACATATCCTTCGCTGCCATGCCACAATCATTTTTAATCCATATTCCTAAATACTTTAACATGTCCCCATAAATATAGATATTGCTGAACTAGTTCATATGTGGGTACATAATTTACTGCTATTGCCTTTGTTTTAGCTTCATTAATTTTGTATCCTAAAAAGATTTAAAACTGTCACAAAATGCTCCACGCCATTGTAATGTCTCCTGCTGGTTTGGTCGTTATAAAATAATATCGTGCAAATGGAGCCAACCTTTCTTGACTGCCTTACCATTTACATCCTTGAACTTCTGAGTCACTTATTTTTTTTTTTTTGCTAATGGTTCTAAATATAATGCAAGTAACAAATAACAAAGGGGAAGAGGACACCTCTCCCTGATTCCTCTACTCTAGCAGAAATTAGAGAGGACCCCACCCACTTTAATTTTCGCCTCTAGTCCCTTATGTATCCTCCTAATCAACATTATCATTTTTTTTCAGGAAATGCAAATGCTTCCATTGCCCTGCTCATAATGTCCCATTTACTCTGTCAAATGCTTTCGTTGCATCAAGACCTACCAACACCAATGATATTTTCTTACATTCTGCTTCCCTGTGGATCATCAGTGTTCTGTTAATTTTTTATTTATTTGCAGTTTGTTAACCGGGAAAGTTTATTAGGCCCAGATGAGCCCTTTTTCAGTGGAGGCCCAGGAAGAAAAGCTCCAAAATGAATATGAACAAGAATCATCAAGGTCGATTGTATATACAAAAAATGAGATATGCAAGAGATTAATCCATGAAGCAAATAAGCAGTAGTTAAAACATGAATACAATAAAAGTCATTGTTACATCAGCAGTATAGAAACTAGAGGAAAATACAGTAGTCAAAACATATTATGATTTAATAAAGGTCATTGTTATATCAGTAATATAGACCCTAATGAGGGGAGTGTACTTAGTATAAAGTACAAGAGGCAGATTACATAACTGAAATAGGATGATTCAATAAAGGTTATTGTTATATCAGTAATGTAGACCCTAACAAGGGGAGTGTGCTTAGTATAAAGTAAAAGAGGCAGATTACATCACTGAAATAGGATGACTCAATAAAGTTAATTGTTATATCAGTAATGTAGACCGTAACGAGGGAGTGTACTTAGTATAAAGTACAAGAATCAGATTACATAAATGAAATAGGATGATTCAGTAAAGGTCATTGTTATATCAGTAATGTAGACCCTAACAAGGGGAGTGTACTTTGTAGGCAGATTACATAACTAAAATAGGATGATTCAATAAAGGTCATTGTTATATCAGTAATGTAGACCCTAACAAGGGGAGTGTACTTTGTAGGCAGATTACATAACTAAAATAGGATGATTCAATAAAGGTCATTGTTATATCAGTAATGTAGACCCTAATTAGGGGAGTGTACTTAGTATAAAGTACAAGAGGCAGATTACATAACTGAAATAGGATGATTTAATAAAGGTCATTGTTATATCAGTAATGTAGACCCTAAAGAGGGGAGTGTACTTAGTATAAAGTACAAGAGGCAGATTACATAACTGAAATAGGATGATTTAATAAAGGTCATCGTTATATCAGTAATTTAAACCCTAACGAGGGGAGTGTACTTTGGAGGCAGATTACATAGCTGAAATAGGATGATTTAATAAAGGTTATTGTTATATCAGTAATGTAGACCCTAACGAGGGGAGTGTACTTAGTATAAAGTACAAGAGGCAGATTGCATAACTGAAATAGGATGATTTAATAAAGGTCATTGTTATATCAGTAATGTAGACCCTAACGAGGGGTGTGTACTTAGTATAAATTACAAGAGGCAGATTACATAACTGAAATAGGATGATTCAATAAAGGTCATTGTTATATCAGTAATGTAGACCCTAACGAGGGAAGGGTACTTTGGAGGCAGATTACATAACTGAAATAGGGAGGTCCGTAGGAGAAGGTATAGTAGGAGGACAGGTTAGGATAGGTGAGAGCAGGAGCATTTCCAGGTAGAGGAGATATGTCAAATGTTTGCCTCCCCTCCACAAAACCACATCGATCCATCCACAAAACCACATCGATCCATATCTGTCAATTTTGGCATTACTGTTGCCACTCGTTTAGGAGTTATAGACGTGTCATAGTTTAGTATTAAAATGAAGCTGGATCTGATGGGTCTTGACCCTGGTTAGTTATTACAGCTACCGCAGCTTTCTTCCAGGATATTGGTACTTCTCCTTTTAAATTACTGTTAAACAAAGCCTTCCAGATCTTTATCCGTTTTCCCACCTAGTTTCCGAACTTCCACAGGAATACCATCTGTTCATGGGGACTTTCTGTAGATTGGTTATACTTCACAATTTTTATTTCTTCTCCTCCTATCCTAACCATTAGTAATTGAGCCTCTTCTACCTCTAACCCTTGGCATATTTAATTTGGGTTCCTATTACGTTATCAAAAGATAACGTAATCGAACCATCAAAACTTCGAAATGGCTGCATTTCGAAGATCGCATTGTGGGATTGCAGTACTGTGAGGATTGGAATATTTGCCTTTTCCTCACTGTAGTGCGATCTCAGAGTTGGAATATATATTTAGCGGGGGTGTGGGGGCACAGCCCCCCCCCACTATACAAGCTTCGAAATGCTGACATTTCAAAGTTTTGATGGTTCGATTGCGTTATTTTTCGATAACGTAATATGAACCCATTTAATTCTTTCTTAAACATTTTCATTTGTATCTTTTGTTGATTTCCATATTTCTCTGCTTTATACAGACTTTCATAGAATTTCCAAACTATTTGTTATACCTGTATAGGATCTCTTGTTACCATCCTTGTCATAGGCTCCCTAAGCTTGGTGACAGCCCTTTCTACTTTCTGTAGACTGAGTTGTTTTGCTAAAAGTTTCTGTGCTCTAAGTTATTATCAGAAAACAGCTGCTTAACAGCAGTCTTTCTAAACTTGTGTACATTATTAAGGTGCTGCTTTATTTTCTGCTTAGCACTCTGCAGATGATCCTCTTCTTCTTCTGTGAGAATCCTCCTGTTCTGCAATACTTTAATATTAGTCACACCCTCTAAATAAGGTTGGTTACTTCTTAACCATAGCTCCCTTTCTTTTATTTCCACCCTATTTTAAACACCACCTTAATTTCGTCCCACTCCCTAGCTATATTTTCAGAAGTAATTTCTATCCTCTTGAATAGCTCCTGAAAAATCTACATGGGAAAGTGCCAGTGTCTCATTTTTATTTCATTACCCTGTGTTTTTATTTTAGTTATAATTGGCACATGATCTGAAATAGTTATTGGGTGCAAGATATTTAATTAAGTGCACATGTTCCTATCAAATGTAAATTATTTCTAACTTAGCCCTGTTTTCATATCTTGAGGAATAATATGTAAATTCACTCTGAACTCCTATCACTGAGTTTATATCTTCCATGCCAAATATTTGCATAAATGTCTTCAAAACTCTACCCTCCTTTATTATACTTTCCCTTCTGTGCCCTCCAGATACATCTTCACTGCTGCAGATCAAATTCCAGTCCTCACCTTTAAGTAATATTCCTTGCTGAAAACTGATTATTTCTCCAAGAATTTTCTTAAGCTCCATTATAGCAGTTTTCCTTGGAATATGAGTACGTGCAAGTGTAATTCTCCCCCCTTCCCCGTAGCCCTTTAGCACTACAAGTTTACCATTATTATCTTTTTTGTCCTCTTTTACCACTATTGGAGCTCCTCTTGCAATTAATATAAGCACTCCTCTTTTCCTTTGTCCCAGATATTCCGCTGAATAACCATCCTAAAAACCTTTCTTTATCAAATTCACGTTTAGTTCTTTCCAAGTGTATTTCCTGTAACGTAGCTATTTGCACTCTACATTTTAAACCTAGTTCACTATTCTTTCTTTTTTGTATTTATCTATGAGACCATTGACATTTAAAGACATTACAGAAAGCATCATTGTATTAAAAAGTTATTATTACCACCTTATGTAAAACACCCTTTTTGTTAAATGTCTGGTTCCAGCTTTTGTGTTTCATGCATACTCTGTTTCGGAGGTTGAATTTTATATAGTTGTTTCTTATTATATCCATCTGAGCCCTTGTCACATCTTACAAAATTTTTGTTTTATTGGAAGCCCTCAAACAAAAAAAAAAACAAACCCTCCAGTAACTTCCTAAAAGCTATTACTTTAATGCTAACATACAAAACTATGTACATCTTCAAATATTGAAGTTTTACATTCCTAATAGGAACAAATGTCCCAACGTGACAGCCACGCTCATAGACTTGAGTTAACTTAAAAGAAAGTGTATCCATGCTGAGCATGGTACAGCCTGTGCTTCTACTAAATGCTAACTGGTTTTGTCTTATCTTTATAGCCTTCCCAGCTGGGAAAACCCCTGAATGCTTTCAGTGAACATATGTCCTAGTCAGTTTCTCTCTTCTTTTTTTTTTCCCTAGCCAATCACTGTCCACCAGACTGTAACCAGTTTCTCATTATCAGATTGTCTCCATAAAGACATGAGAACCAGACAGTTGATTTCTCTTTATCAGATTGTTTCCATGGAGACATGAGGGACAGGTACAGAATTGCTACTAAGCATACATTCATGAAAAAATATTCATAATGTTCAATATTCATTTTCATTTACATGCTTTGTCTTAAAACTTTTTACTAAATCAATCTAAGGATGTCCTTAATCCTGTCATTTTCCCCATACAAGAATGAGAAAAAAGCTCATTATTTTTTCTTTTGTCATGCTCTTTTAACCATGCTTTTTTTTTTATATATTGCAGTGTTTACATTTTTTAAAACTGAACAAGACGAATGGAGAAAGAAAGGGAAACATCAGCAGCAGCACCTATTTACAGTCCCCATTACACTTAAAAATAACTGAGAAAACTTTATAGCATGCAAAGAAAACCATACACCACAAAATAGTGCTATTAAGAAAAATAGAACATTTTCTTTACTTAGTTAACTTTCTCCCCTCTCCTCCTCTCCCCAAAGCATTTTTCCAAACATTAATGACATGAAGTAGGGCATATACTTTAGAGTCCCCCACAACTCCAACAGATTCTGAAAAAAATTCAATATTTCCAGTTTTTCTGATTCTGTCATATTTCACAAATAAAATGATTGTATTGCAATCCCACATTAAGTTACTAGTGTTGTTACTGTTTATCTCCGTCTCCCAAATCCTGTTTCTGCTTCATTTCCAGTGTACTCTCAGTTCTTCTGGTTAACTCTTGTGCCTCCTTCCTTCTCTCCAACATTTTCTATTGAAACAGTGGAAAGGGTTTCACAGGTACAGTCTCTCTGTGGTCTTTATTACCAGTTGAACAAGAAGAGGAATCTGTTTGTTTCATAGCTTACTTTTTTTGGACAAAATTTTGTATTTCCTTTTTAGCATGTACTTCATCAAAAAATGATTGTGTCCCTCCAGGGAAAAATACCTTAAAGACACTGGATACAGCATTTTGACTCTCACACTCGCATCTCAACATTCCCTGAATAGTGGAATGAATTTAGTCCTCTTCTGCCTGCTGTACAATGAGTATTCATTCTCCACAAACATTCTGTTGTCTCCCAGTTTTAGTATTTTGTCCTTCTGCCACAGTTTTGTCAGAATCAACTCCTTCTGCTGTTTGCATCTTTACTATTAAAGGTCTATGTTGCTTTCTCATAGCCAAGTTTGGCACATACGCACGATGTGCCCTTTCAATTACCAACTCCTGCTGTGGAATACCAGTCCAGTTGCTTATTTGTGCTTTCATAAAATTAATGCAGGCTGTTCCTTCCAGCTTCTCTGGTATAGCTGAAAATATTAGATTTTTGCTACGTGCTGTGTCCTCTAATTCTATTATTTTTTGAAACATCTCATCTGGAGTAGGGACTTCATTTGTCAGCAACCTTTGGGTCTTGGATCCGACATCGGATCCGAGCCGGCAACTTATTATACAGCTATGGATCCGAGCTCCTAGCTCCTCCCCTCACCCATAATCTCCTGCCAACCCCAAATGACTTCCGATCTAGTTTGCCACTCTAAAGTATGACAGCTAGATATCGTGGCACTTTTCGGATAAGTGACTCTTTTTTTTTTGGTCTAATCAGTCTAATTTTTTAGTGTTTTAATCAGTGTGTGTGTTCGGTGCCTTGGGGTTGAACACCTGTCCTCGGGATGTACCATTTGTGCAGCGTTCAACCCCAGAGCACTGAAAGAGTGGAGGTTGAAGCTGATCCTGGTGGGACTTCTACCCCGGATTCGGCTTCGGCCTCCGCTACTCCCGCGGCACCTCCTCAGCCTGTGATGGTGGTCACTCCTGCCCCCCTTCCCCCGGCCGGGATTCAAACTCCCACTAAGGCACCGGAGGACAGAGAGGCCAGGAGGGAGAAAAGGAGGGAGAAGCATCACAAGCGGCGGGCCGAGGCCTCCGCTTCGGGCCCCCCAGCTAAGCGGGCTTTCTACCTCCACGGCTTCCAGGTCTCCTCCTCCTCGGATCCGATCTCCTTGCTTCTCCCCGGGACCTGAGGCGGAGGAGACCCGATCTCCGTCGAGGTCATCGAGGCGGCATTCCAGGCCTGCCTCGGTGGCCTCTTCAAGATCCACCTACAGCTTGTCTGATGCAGACTTGGACCGGATAATAAGGTTCATCCAGGCCCAGCTGCAGATGGGAGTGCTCTTGCCTCCCCCCCCCCCTCTCAGGTGGGAGCTCGACACCTTTCTTTGTTCCGATAACTCCTTCTCCAACCCGCTTTCCCGGTTCGGAGCACTCGGAGCCGGGCAGCGTTGGAGCCGGGGGTGGGTCGGCGCCGACAGTGCTGGGTACTTCAGATCCACCCCTGCCCTCGAGTCTGTTGGTTCCATTGTCGGACCCGACCTCTCGGAGCCGTGGGGCGAGCTTCGGATCCGAGGGATTCATTGTGCCTTCGGCTCCATCCAGGTCGGAGCACACTGGTCCCTCGGATCTGACGGTCTTGGCACCGGTTCCAATCCCTTCTTCGACTCCGAGTGGGAGTCTGCTTTCGGAGCCCAGGGAGATCGGCTCCCCCTCGGCCTTCGATGCAGTGGAGAAGGCTCTGTTGAGAGCATCCGGACCCCCGGCCCTTGTCTCGGCTCCACCCTGCACTCCCTCTCTGCTGGGTCAGGCTTCCATCACCCGGCCACAGGGACAGCCTGCTTCGATGTTCCAGGTTGTTCCATTGAAGCAGGATATTGCTGGTGAGACCTCCTCGGACAGCCCCTCCGAGGAAGTGCCTCGCAAGCACAAGTGTAAGAGGAGGCACGTGGACTCCCCCGAGTGCTTAACAGAGGACACGGACTTGGATGAAGGGGAAGGCTCCCCAAGGTCACCCCCTGAGGATGTCTCCTTTGGAGACATCATGGAAATGCTAAGGATCGGGGGGGTGGTCTGCCCTCAAGGCTTCCTCCGAGTACGTGTTCCTGGAGGCATTCGAAGCAGGCCCATCTACCTCTTGGGTGTCCCCTCCGGCTGACCCCCTGGTGGACCTTATCACCACCAGGGCGTGGAAGGAGCCGGACACTGTGGAGCCAGTCCCTAAATGCCCGGATAGGATTTTGAGCATCCCCGCAGACGGGTCCCACTGGAGCAAGGGTCCCCCCGTAGATGCCATGTTGATGGCAGCCACTAAGAGGGAACTAGCTCAGGAGAGCCCCTCGGTCCATCCACTGAGCAAGGAGTCCCGCTCGATGGATCACCTTGGGAAGCGGGTGTTTAGTTCAGCGACCTTCTCAGTAAGGTCTCTGAACTATATGGCACATGTCATCAGGATGCAGCGAGATCTTATTAAAGAATGCGCTGCTTCCCCCCCAGAGTCCATGTCGGCGGAGGACAAGCAGTTGTACTCCACTCGTATGGCCACTCTAAGATCTATTTCCAATACCTCTATGCGGCTGTTGTCCCACGCCACTGAGGGAGCCACTAGAACTAGCGGAGCGGACCTAGTTATGAGACGCCAGGCCTGGCTCCGACACGGTGACTTCATGGAGCCCTTTAAGGCATCCTTTGCGAACACCCCCTTTGGTTCTGCCTTGTTTGGCAAGACCATTCGCGAGACACTTGTCCAGAGCGAGAAGGATGGGAAGACGTTGTCTGCCGTCGGAGTCCGCTTCTCTGCTCCCTAGAGGTCCTTCTCGAAGAACCAAAAGGGACAGAAGAAGATGTAGTTCCGGAAGTCGCAACATTCCCAACCTGCTCCGGACAACCAGTCCTTCCGTGGCAGAGGAGGACAGGGAAGATGCGCCCAAGAGGCAGAGGGGCCCCGAAAAACTTTGGGTCCAGAGAATCTTTCTCTGATCGGCCCACGCAACAGCCATGAAGGGTTGCCCGACTGCTCCACTCTGAAGGCAGTCGGGGGGCGCTTCTCGAGGCATCTGGCAGCATGGGAGTCCATCACGTCAGACCGCTGGGTGCTTCGGATCATATCCAGAGGTTACAAATTCCCAATGCAACATGTCCCCAGTCTCAGGAACCTCCCCGATGTACCCACCCAATCAGAGGGAGGCTGCAGCCGCAGAAATCCAGCAGCTGCTAGAAAAAAGAGCCATCCAGCCTGTCCCCCCAGACCAGCTCAGATTAGGGTTTTACTCCAGGTTCTTTCTGGTGCCAAAAAAGACGGGGGACTTGAGACCAATTCTAGACCTTTCCCTGTTGAACCTGTTGATAACCAAGGAAAAATTCCGAATGGTCACTCTTCAATCTATTCTCCCCCTCTTGCGGGAGAACGACTGGATGTGCTCAATAGACCTCAAGGATGCGTATTACCACATTTTAATGGACAGATGATCCAGGAGGTTTCTCTGCTTCCGGCTGGGAGCCAGCCACTATAAGTTCAGGGTCCTTCCCTTTGGCCTCACCACAGCCCCCAGGGAGTTCACCAAAGTTTTAGCAGTAATAGCGGCCCACCTGAGACTCCAGGGAATGCAGGTCTTCCCGTACCTGGACGACTGGCTCCTGACCGCCCCAACGAGGCATCTACTCTGCTCAGCCAGAGACTATTTTCTCCGCCTAGCCCCCCAGTTAGGCATCACAATCAATACGGACAAATCCTCCCTTGCTCCGACACAAGTACTAGAGTTCATAGAGGCCAGATTGGATACCAGAAGTCTGCGAGCCTACCTCACTTCAGAACGACTACATAATCTGAGACTTCATGTGCAGGCCATCCTCCAATCAGAAGCTCTACCGGCAGAATTGGTCCTGAGGGCACTGGGCTCCATGGCGGTGGCAATAACACTTCTTCCATGCGCTCGCCTAAATATGAGGGTACTACATTGGACCCTCCAAGTGCAATGGTCCTTTCAACTTCTTCCTCTCTACCACCCTATCTCAATCAGCAAGGCTTGCAGGAGGGCCCTGTTATGGTGGCTCCAGTCCCCGAACCTCCAAATAGGCCGGCCCTTCTGCACTCCTCCCCCTCTCGTCACGGTGACCACGGACGCCTCTCGCCTCGGGTGGGTGGGGGCATTGCTCAGGCAGAACAGTCCAAGGCATGTGGGACGACACAGAGACCTCCCTGCATATCATTGTTTTGGAGATGAGGGTGGTGCTGTTAGTGTTGCAAGCACTTCAGAACCTTATCCCCGTAGGAACTATTGCAATACAGACGGACAACATGTCAGTTGTTTGGTACATCAGCAAACAGGGGGGAACCAGGTCCTACCCTCTCTGCCGAGAGGCCATGAGGGTGTGGGAATGGGCGATCTCCACCAACTGCTTTCTGATCGCAACGCACATTCCGGGATGGGCCAACATTCTGGCGGACAAACTCAGCCGCACCATTCTTTCCCCTTACAAGTGGTCTCCCAAATCCAAAGTAGCGAAGTGGATATTCGCAAAATGGGGGCAACCCTGCTGCGATCTCTTTGCCTCTCCCTCAAATACGAAATGCGACAGCTTTTTCGCTCTGATTCCCCCACCAGGGGAAGCCCCGAGAGATGCTCTGGTGCATGCTTGGCCACCCGGTCTACTTTATGCCTACCCTCCTCTACCCCTAATGCTAAAGCTCTTACAGAAAGCCTTTCGGTTGGGGAGCAGAATGATCCTCATTGCCCCATTCTGGCCTTGGCAAACTTGGTTCCCTTGCCTGTGGTCTCACTCGGTGAATCCGCCCTGGATTCTGGATCCCAGCCCGGATCTAATATCCCATCCATCAGGCTTACCGACCCCGAATCTGGACAACCTGAAGCTGACAGCTTGGCTGCTCCAGTTCCACTCTTAATCAGGACTCCCGGCATCTCGTCACCAGTCAAAGCCATCTTGGTTGCAGCGCATAAACCTTCCACCAGGAAAGTTTACCGCAGCAAATGGAAGCGCTTTTCTGTCTGGGCGGAACATCATAATCTGGACACCTTCACTGCCCCGTTAACGTCTGTGTTGGACTTCCTCACCGGACTTTTTCAGCAAGGGGCTAGTTGTTCGACAGTCAAGGTACAATTGTCAGCCATTTCCCATTACCATGTGGGACATAAGACCGGTCCTTTGATGTCAGCTAAGCTATGCAAAACCTTCCTCAAGGGTACTTTTCTGCTCAGGCCCCCTATCAAAGAAGCCGTACCCCCTTGGGATCTTTTACTAGTCCTTCAAGCCTTGACTGCTTCTCGCTTTGAACCAGCTGCCTCGGCCGAACTTAAATATCTGTCCTGGAAAACAGCATTCCTGGTAGCCATCACTTCAGTGAAAAGAGTTTCGGAACTTCAAGCCCTTTCCGTGAAACCTCCTTACTTGGTTTTTCACCAGGATAGAGTATACCTCAGGACCAATCCCTCCTTCCTACCCAAGGTGGCCTCAGAAACCAATATCAATCAGTCCATCATCCTACCAGTCTTCTTCCCTAAATATCAAAATAAAGAAGAGTAGAAGCTGCATTCTCTAGATGTACACAGGCAGCTGCATTTCTATATTCATAGAACTGCTGGTCACAGACAATCCGATCAGCTGTTCATCTCCTTTGCCAAATTCAGTTTGGGTAAAGCCGTTTCGAAGGTCACCTTATCACGCTGGATTTCCCAATGTATTCTTCTAGCTTATGAAGCGTCTGGGAGGCCCACACCTCAGGGAGTCCGTGTACATTCCACTCGCTCCATATCTACTTCTGCTGCCTTTAAATCTAGAGTTCCCTTGGATGATATTTGCTCGGCGGCCACTTGGGCCTCATCTCATACTTTTATCAACCACTACAAACTGGACGTCATTTCCAGAGGGAGAGCATCCTTTGGCTCCGCAGTGCTCCGGAACACCCTTCCATGATGGCCACCCAAGATTCAGGTAGCTGGGGACTCTGTCCCAAAGGTTGCTGACAAATGAAGTCCCTACTCCAGATTAAGAAGTTATGTACTCACCATAACGTTCCATCTGAGTAGGTGGCTTCATTTGTCTGCAACCATCCCCCCCTCCTTTCCCCTGGCCTTCAGAAGAGTTAGTCTTGTTTGTATTATCCTGCCTTTTCCTGTTGGGACACCTTTCCAGGTATCTGTAGGAGGGCAAACTTGATCTGAGGCCATTTGGGGTTGGCAGGGGATTATGGGTGAGGGGAGGAGCTAGGCGCTCGGATCCATAGCTGTATAATAAGTTGCCGGCTCGGATCCGATGTCGGATCCAAGACCCAAAGGTTGCAGACAAATGAAGCCACCTACTCAGATGGAACGTTATGGTGAGTACATAACTTCTTATTTCTGAACAGTCGATACTCAGCCAGCCTTTTCTTCATTTCATCTTCTGATTTTTGCAGCTTTATCACCTCATCTGAATATCTGTTTAAAGCTTCTTCCATTTTTTCCAGACTTTTGTTGTTTGTGTTGATGTTCTCCAGCAGTGTTTTGTTTATCTTAACCAGGTCAGTGTGAAGTTGTCTTGTATCTTCCTGTGAGTTATTGTAAGTCATGTATGGAGGTTGCATTGCTTTTTGCTGGACAAATGCAGAACTTTCCAGTCAATGTTTCTTTCTCACTTTTTGTAGCTGTTTTTTCCAGGTGCTCTGTATTTCTTTTTTTCCTGGCTTCAATGTAGTACACTTAATAGCCAGTCGCTGAAATTTACCCATAAACACAAAAAGTTACCTTCTCTGTTTATTTTCTTTCTTCACACTAAGAGAGCTAGAGTCAAGGTCTTACTCAATGTGCAGCCATCTTGGAAGTCTTGTTTCTAAGTTCTTTGTTAATCTTTTTAAGTTCTTCTTTTGCTGATGAGCTGTTAATTTTGTTTTACGGGCTATGAGTCTGTTCCTCTAGTATTAGGTGCCCACCAAATGGTTTTGTTCTTAAATTTGGCACTGTGTTTATCCTTTATGGGGACTGAGGCTTTAATGTAAGCTGTAGGTGGGCAAATGTTATCTGTGAATAAGGTTACATGTGGGGTCATCAGGGTGAGAAGGCGTTTGGTTTTTATCAGGTTGTCTGTTAGTTGGAGTAGCTGCTGAAGATGGAGGGATTACAGATTAATTTGGGTCTTGCACTTTAGTGTTACTGCACATTGGATAGATTTGGCTGGTGATTTGGTAACTATAGGTGCTGATCAGTGGGGTGGGGGATGGGGATTAGGTTGTTGAGAACCAGGTCAAACATTTTTGAGTCCCTTGTTGGGGGTTGGACTTCTTGGTCTAAAGAGCTGGCATTAGTAAACTCCAGGAATCTTTATGCATACTTATGTTCCCTAGCTTATGGAGGGATAGTTGGAATCACCAAAGAGGGTGGTGTTGGTCTCTATAGTGAGGGAAATTAAATTGTTTACATACACCTTGTGATTTTCTGGGGTCATGGGGGGTATGCTACTGGGTTCTGGGTATCATGAGATGGAGTTTATCATCACTGTACTGGATTATGAGTGTAGAGGTGAAATGGTGTCTTAAGAGCACAGATAATTCCCCTCCAGCTACACTTTCTAGTTCATTATTGGGTCTGTAGAAGTGAATGTACGAAGGAGTTTAGTAAGTTCCATAAACATACTAACTTTGAAGTTATCTGTCTCTTCTTGCTCTTCCTTAGATTTATGATAATTTAAGGTGGTGATGGCGCTTAAAGTGCAATCCAAAGTCAGTCTGTGAATATTTGTTGTCTGTAGACCGTTATTGTTATTCACCTTCCACTATGGCAGAGCCCCCTCTCTGTGAATGTCTGTCTTATCCAAGCATTGTCATTCCCTTCACTGTTGAAGAGGACACCATAAGTTGTTACAAATTTTATTTTGATGGCTGCCACCATAAAATTGACTAGAGTGAAAATGTCCTCCATTTCCCAATTGCCAGTCCCAACTGATGCTGAGGACACTGCATTTGGCTCCAGCAATCCCTGCTTCACACATCCATTTTCTTACCTGTTTGTGTTTAGTTTTTTTGTTTGTTTTTTTTTTTTCAGTTTTGTCTCTTTGTTGACTAGGTAAGCCCACTTCCCAGAAGGACTGTCTGGTTAAGTGACTTAGAGTAGCACAGTAAGCAAATGATGATGGAAGAAATGAAGCCCTGACCTCAGACACAGGAAACAGTTCAATTACAGTTCAGAGTCCTCTGTGCTAGCTGCCAGAGTCACTGTTGGACTTCAGGTCATCCAGTGTCTATCAAACACTCACTCTGCTGACATTAGTATACCCAAATTTGTATTGGCTCATCTGATATTGGTCTGTCAGGCACCATATAGGCTGTCATTGGCATAAACAGTGCTCGATGCGTGGACATTGGCCTCCTGAATGTCTTTACCTCTGTCACCAGCAGACCAATCTTCATCTCTGACACCTTAACTAAGTCAGTGTTTCAGAAACGTCACATCTCTGGCAGTGACTTCATTTCAAATATCTGACAGATATCCCAGTCCTTCTTCCTGACATGATCCCCAAAGTCCACTCATACAGGAGCAGGGTCTGACAAACTCACCCGATGCTTTGGGTTCAAGTTCAGTAGAATCAAAGTGGCTGAGAGAGGCAACAGCAAAGACTGGGCATACGGAGACTACCCCAAAAGGTGACCCTTTTTCCAAGGATGTTGAAGAGGGAGGAGATATTCTTTCTCCAACTCATCATGACATTCTTAACTTTGGATAACCCCTGTGTTTAATGCAGGAGATGTGAAGCATTAGTCCTTAGAAGCCTCCAGGATGCATGTAGGATAGCAGAGCAGTCCTCATTGGTGCTTCTCCCCTTTAGTAGACATACTAAAGGATTCTGCTTCCTGCTTGAGAACATTTTGATGCTATGGCTTCCATATCCATGGAAACAGAGTGGACCCCACCCACAGCAAAGAGTTCAGTTATAGGTTATTGGTCCCAAACCAGATATGACCATTTCAGCAGTAGTAGCCCTGAAGGGTAATCCTCTGTCTTCCTGTCCAGGGCATTTATTCCCCTGACAAAGAATCAAGGCTCCTGTCCTAGTTCAAAAAGCACATGTTGACCTCATCCACTCTGTCCTTGGGGCTGTTGAACAACCTATCTCATATGCTTTACTTAAACAGAGAAGTGTTAGACTAAGCAGAACATTTCTTAGATTTAATAGTTGACCGTTATTTCGAAGTTCTGTACAAGGCATAGACTTCTATGACCACTATGGTTTGCAGCCTTGTGACAAGAGTTGTATACATTGCTCTAGACTGGGCTTCTAGATCAGTAGGAACTGACTTGTCTATTTTTCCTGTACTCCTGCCTTCAACTAACTTTCTTTACTGCATGCATTTAAAACATCCTTAATTAAAGGGGTTTCAGGCTGTGGTGACCTTGATGGCTACATGAGGGTTATCGTACTCCACTGTGCTCACAGTCTTCAAACAAAAAAGAAAGGTAATAGGTGAAGCTAGGAATGTATTTTAGTAACTTTCCTCAACCAGAATTATGCTGTTCTGAAGGCTGTTTGTAACTCATAGCCCATGAGTTTGAAATGCCCTCTGTTGTTTTGCCAACAATGGATGAGACTAAAAACTATTAGGGGGGAAGGACCAATTCATTACAGCTGTAAAGGTGCAAACCTCCTTCCAAGGCATGCCTTCACCAGAATGTAAGGGGATCAGCAGAGACTATGATGCCACTAAAACCCACAGTCCCAACAGTAGGACTTTCCTGGATTCCAGGTTCTCTCGAGCTCTAGGCTTCAACAACAAGATTAGGCTAGAGGTTGGGGTCCATGATAGTTTTGGGCATCTCTGCAAAGACTTGAATTCATAATAGTCATGACTCCTCACCCAACCATTTCCAGAAGGATGTGGGTCAGGGAGATGTGTTGTTTCTCACCTAACACCCCCCACCCCCTCCCCATAGTTTGCCATTAATACAGAGTCATGAAAAAGGAGTGTAATAAATTAGGGTTACCTCTTGGCTGTCTCTGCCCTCTCTTTGGCAGTACTTGTCTGATGTTCACAATCCCTAACCAGAAAAATGAGAGAAGGAAAAAGTGCTCAGTCTTTTTTTAAACCTTGAATCTGGTGTTCCTACAAGATTAGCAAGGACTGTAGTATTGTTTTTAGATTATTTTTGGGCAGAAAAATCAAGGGATCTCAGGCGTTCTAGATCTAAGCTTCCTGAATATCTTCACTTTTAAGATGTCCTTCCACTTGGCCACTCTTTAGTTACTCCTCCCAGGAGACAAGATGTGCTGTTCAGGCCTTCAGAATGGCAACACACATGTTAGAATAGCAAACCAGTATAAAACATTTTTGCAATTACAGGCATGGACCATTCTCTACAGGTTTTAATCTCTACCATTTGCCCTGACTTTGACTCCGGGGTTGCGTTTACAAAGATTTGTCTGATTTGGCAATACATTTCAGGCTATATGGATCTAGAGTTTTCCCTTATATGGAGATGTAGTCGCTAGTGGTGGTTTCCTGGGGTAGTCTCACTCGATATAGGAAGCATCTACTCCATATCTGCTGACTCTTTGGAGATCACTGTGAACATGCCAAAATCCAACCTGGAGCCATTTCAACAGATAATATTCATAGGTCATTAAATAGGTAACCATTTGAAATGTCAGGGACCAGCTAGAACGAGTCTCGAAATACGGATACTGAATGGCAGAAAGATCAGGAAATGGGTTGAGGAAAAAATGCCTTTTCCACTTAGCAAGCTGCCAGTAGTTGGAACTGGTTTCAGAGTTTCTTTTCATGCCCGTTTGTTTTAAGACTATGTCAAAATGAGACCACGTCAAAATGAGATTGATTGCATAGATTGCCATTGTACCTGCATCCCACTTTTTGTATTCTACATGAATTTTGTTTACACTTCAAAGGTATTGGCTCATTACTGATGTGATGAATACATAACTGTACAGTGTACTAATGTATCATCTCTGCTGTATTATCTGTTCTGCGTATTTTTATATTGTGTAAGTCTGTGGTACCAGTGTTTTATATGTATAAAAACTAGCAAAGAAGTCTCCTTTCATTATTATTTAATTGGCAATAATTTGAATGTTATGTATAGTAACAGCACAAATAGTCTAGTAAGCTGTGACTAACTGGTCTTCTTAATAATTATGAATTAAGATGAGATTGTCTTCTTTCAGGGTAATCCAGTAGGCCAGAGTGGACTTGGAATGGCTTACCTTTATGGAAAGGGAGTTGCTGTGGTAAGTAACCTATGAAATATTTTTTTTCACTGCTAATCATTTTTTTTTTGGGAAGGTGGTCTAATGGTTAAGGTGTTTGCCTTACAGACACAAGGTACAGGGTTTGAATCTGACAGGGGATAATTGGCTAGGCTTAAAATGTCTCACAAGGGCAGTTAGCCTAGTACTAATCTATGAACCTATTTTGATGTTTGTGTGCATATGCATACATGTGAGCATGTATGCGTACTTTTTCTCTTCCCATCAATCTGTTCATGGGAGACTCGGAATCACTAAACTTGGCAGAGATATGTACCTTCTAACCACTCGGCAGTTCTCAGCTGCTTAGGTAGCTTAGCAGTAGAGCAGCCAGGATGGTGGCATAGAGTGTCAGGGTTTGTGCCCTGTTTGTGCTCCGAACCTTTGAGCAAGGCCAGTTCTTCCAGAAAGCTTCTACTTGATGTAACGGTTTATATGAGGTCAGGTTCAGTGAGTGCGTTGATGCACCTCTTCCTTTCCCTCTTTGTCTCATTACCTCCTACATTTGGGGGTAGGATGTTCGTCCTTCACTTAGTTCTGTATGTGCTCCGTAGTGAGCCAAGTTCATTGGTCTTTGCTGAATATGGGTCTGGGGATCAGCCCACTTAGCTGGTATAAATTAACAGTTTAAAGACAAAGTTAATTATAAATCTAAATACGATTGCCGTGTTGCATTTCCTCTGCGGTCATTGTTCAGATATTTCTAGACGTGATTATATAATGTGATGACTCTTACAACTGAGGGCATTTCTTTAATTTGCAGTATACTTTTTGAGAAGTACCCAGGATATTACACTAAGCTTTGCTAAAGCTTATCTAGCTTACTCTCCTGGACAGTTGCCTTTTTCCTGTAGTACAGGAGAGTTGAGTCATCAGTTAAGTCAGATTGGAATGTATTTTGAATGTTAGGGGCTATAATCCCTCCTCCAAGCCAGTAAGTGAAAAAAATATACCCAACTTGCAGCCTAAGTTACTGTAAACCAACACTGTAGAAATGTAAGATTTCAAGTATAGAATATTTACCTGGAATTTTACACGGATTGTAGTTTTCCATGAAAATGCTGCATAAAATGGCTCAGTGTGTAATACAGTCAGGAACATTTCTTTGCTCCTTTCAGTAAAACTCCTTTTTTTAGTTCTGTGTTCACAACAGTGTGCAGGTAAAACTGCTCATCTCTGGTTTCAGGAATGGACTTTAGGTACTGCTGACTTACTGCACAAGTCATGCAAAAAATAAATGTATACCCTGCATCTTTTAGGTGGTACAGAGCTGTCATTATCTCATTCAGTCCTCGGCTGTACTTCGTTTCATTTTTAGCACTTCATTTCCAAGTTACGTTAACACAATCACACACTTATTAAGTTTAAAATGCTGTTTTGATTATATTGAATAAACTGCTTTTAAGCATTCTCAGCACACAGTGAATTTTGTAATGCCTCACACCCTAATGGTACAGATGAAATTTTCTTCTCTCTCTACTGTTGGCAGAAAAGTGTATACCATTTGTGTTTCACAGTATCATGCAGTAATTCATATTCAAGGTAACATTCCAGAACTCAGATTTCCGTTTTATGTTAAAGTATGATTTTTATTCACTTGGCCCGCTGGTAGACAGGAATGGTTTCTTTGTGCCTTTGTCACTGTCTGGCATTTTAACATGGAGGATTAAGGCATTGAGTTTCATCTTGTTTTGAGTTTATTCCTTAATTCTGTATTTTCACATTTTGATTCTGAACAAATCACTTAAACAAGATGGTCCACTGTTACACCTGAAAAGAGGTACTTTAGGTTAGTGGGATTTAAAAAAAAAAAAAAAAACAATAAATCACCTGCATTCTTGGTTCTGTTATTGAACATTGGTTCATAGGCTTTTAGCTGTGTACTAGGCTAACGACCACAGGGACCTTTTTAAGCCTAGCTGTGCATCCCAAATCTCTGACAAGTTCTGGTACCCTTGATAAGTGTAAGCAGGGGCTTCGAAGATGAAACATTTACAAGCAGGAGCCTGGGAGATGAATTGTTTACAAACTTTACAGACTGCCTTTGTTAGAAGCTTGGACTCTAGTTTGAGTGATTGGAGGTCCTGTATGTGTGGAGCTGGCTGAGGCAGGTGATAATATGCACTATGTTGTCATGAAGAAGAGATGAAACATTCTTTTCCTTTTAGTGGCTGAGGGTGCACCGTAGATGACTTTGTCTCTTAACCTGTCACAATCGGGCATCCTGAAGAGAAAATTGATAAAAGAAGTTTTCATATTCGTTTATACTAACATCTTTGCAAATGCAGTACTTGTAGGAGAAAAGGCTGAAGGGCCCAGAATTAGGAAGTACAGAAGTAATAGAAAGAAGACCAGGCAGGATACCTGCATAGCAAGGTGGGACAGGTATGAAAGGATAAGAGACAGGGTCTAGATATGGAATCTTCCTGGGTGCTACAGATAAATCAGTGCATTTTGTGACCCAGTGGTAGGACTGTACAGTCTCTCTGGCTTTCTGCTTTAGTTCTGGAGAGGTCTACCAGATGAGTAGGATGGCATCTGTTTCTGCCATTGTGTTAAGAAGGAGCTGTGCTATTTTATGCCAGCTAAGTATGGAGGAAAATCAGAACGTGGATGATGACATGAAGCAAGTGTGACACCTAAGGGGTATATCTCTTGAGGTTTTCTTTTCCATCCAGCTCAACAGATGGATTATCATCTGACCTTGGCAATTTTTTCCAGAGTTTGGATCCAGGACTCTTATTCCTCCCGTACCCATAATTCCATCTGGTCTCTAGCTTAACCCCAGATCTCGTTTGCCTCTTGATCTGTCAAGGCATGTGTTCTTGGGCTGTGGGCATTTAATTGGTTGAATAAGCGTTTTAAATTTTTTGGCTGTTATTCCTACTTTAAATGTATCCCTTGCAGTATTTATGGGTTTTACCGCTACTTTGTCATAGTTTAGTTATCTTTATAACGTTTTTGGGAGCTTTGTCTTTTGCACCTTACCAACCATTTATACAAAAACAGCTTCCAATTTAGATGGTTTAGCAGTCTTGTTGATAGTTACCTCTTTCTTTGGTGTTTGTCTTTTTAGTACATTTCTTGTTTAGTGGAGCATTTGTCATAGTTGCTGTTGATATTTTGTTGTGACAGTTGTGCCTTAGTGGACTAGTTTTGATAGACAAGGCCACTGACTTAAAGCAATGCATTGTCCATGAGCACCAAATCCCACTGCAGGGCCGCCATCACTTTTTGGTTATTCTTTGGGGTTAGCACATTTGCAGACAGAGTGCAAGGCCTTTTCCTCTGTCCAGGTCAGGGTACTCACTGATCAGTGAAACAGACTTGTTCTCAAGGACCTACCCCTGCCCAAGTTGGAGTTTCAGCACATTCTACATCTGAAGTCTTTCAAGAAATCTGAGAAGATTAGAGTTGATAGAGAAGGAGAGGGTAAAAGAGATGAGGGATTAAAGAAAAGGAAAGGGAGAAAGAGAAGTCGAGGAACAGGTCTCTGGATCCTTTAGACCCATCCTGGCCGGCACCAAAGACTCCAAATCATACAGTTCCATCTGCAGTGAAGGATTTTTACTTCTCCCGGGAGCCAGCTAATCCTAGGCATCATTCCCCTGTTTTACAGGACAGACCATACTGCTCACTGACCACCATCTGTGGATTCTTCCTTCAGATCCTTTGAATCGACAATGAGTCTCTCAGAAGCTAACATCAACAGGAAGATGTGGAAATTTCTTCAGACCCATATCCAGTTTGGAGTCCTCCTGGTGGCTCCGGCCATGGTTCCTGATACCTGAGCCACCATCTCTTCTGTACCAATACAACCTTTAAATCTGATGCTGACTGCACCAAATTATGCCCTCGGGGCACCTGTGCCTGAGCCAACATTGCTTTTTACTTTGACTCGGACAGTTTCCCTCATTGTCTCAACTCCAGCTCTATCGGATCATGATGAATCTTGGGACTGAAGTGTGCGAGCTGAGTCTTGGGGATCAAGCTCTATTCTGAGCCATCCCTGCCCCTAGATGCTTTAGCTCTGGACAGTTTGGCACAGATGGCTCTCTGTGAGTCAAGTTGGGTTGGGGCTGAGAATGTTCCTTCTCTAACATCTTTGGGTCAGAGGGACATAGTATCTACTTTGGCTTTTGAATCATTTAAGTAGGTCTTCTCCAGGTCAAGAGAGGGGGGTGTCTCTTTCTCACTCAATTCTGTCCAAGCCCTGTTTGGATTAAGTGCCTGTTTCTACTAATTTTACCCAACAGGGGCAATTAAGCATCTCTAAGCCTCGAGGGTTCTCACCTGGCGAGTTCCCCGTCTGATTCTGACCCTTCCTTAGAAGTCCCTACAGGGGTGGGCCATAAGAAGCAGACCTGTGAGTGAAGGCATCTTGACTCATCTCAAGAATCTGTCACTGAATTTACCAATTTTGAGGAAGGTGAGGGATCCCTAAATCCCTTCTGAAGACATTTTTTTCAGAGAGATTCTAGAATTGATGAAACAATGATGGGGGTTTGTCCACCCCGGAAGAGTAAGTATTCCTCAAGGCTTTGAGAGCTGGCTCGTCTACCTCCTGGGTGGTTCCACCCACTGATGAGCTGATAGACTTGGTTTCTCAGTGGACATGAAGGAATCTGATATGGTGGAGCCTATCCCACTGAAACTGGACAAAATTTTGGTTGCATCTAGGAATAAATCTCATTGAAGCAAGGGTCCCCAGTAGATGCCATGGTGGTTGCGGCAGCCACCAAATAGGAGCTCTCGTAGAAGAGCATATTTGTTCATCCACAGGTAGTCTGGGGTGCTGGACAGATTTGGGAAGTGGACTTGTGATTCACTGATGCTTGCAGTCCGCATGTTGAACTAATTTAACCATGTGACATGTTTCCAGAAGGATCTGTCTAAAGAAGTGTCAGATACTCTTTCAGGTAACCTAAATCGGTGGAGTCACAGATATGTACCCTACAGTCTGTGTGTCCATGCATCTGCTCCCCAATGCAGCTGATGGCATGGCAATGGCAGCAGGCACTGGCATTGCTATTCAACAGCACATCTAGATGTGCCTCTGTGATTTCCTGGAAAGCTTAAATATGTCCTTCATTATATCTTCCTTCAATGGATCAATACTCTTTGGGTCTAAGGTTAGTGATGCTTACCAGAAGTGAACAAGAGGCAAGACCCTGTCTGCACTTAACCTATGTTTTTCCACTCCCCACCCCTGAAAGGACCTTTTCGCAGAACCAAAATGGTGAAAAAAGTTATGATTTTGAATGTCCCAGGGTTTTGGCTAGGATGCTTCTGCCCCTGAGTATAGGGAGGAATAACTTTAATAGATGATTCTACAGTCTGCCTCTGGCCCTGTAGCTTCAAGGGTTTTGAGGTCCTTTTACCGAGAAGCCTTTTTAGTGCTCCTGATCAGTTACCTGGCTACTGGAGACTGCAGGCAGTCAGGGTGCACTTATCCCGGCACCCTCACACGTAGCAGGCCATCACTCAAGACAGTTGGGTGCAGAGAATAATTACCAGAAGTTGTATTATTCCCTTTGCTTTCCCTCTCCAAAAAAGAGAGAAAGAGAATCCCCAACATTCCACCCAGGGAACTGGCAGAAGTAGAAGCAGCAAAGTTGCTACAAAAAATGAGTCATCCAGGAGATCTCACCAGACCATCAAGGATATGGAGTCCATTCAAGGTTTTTTTTGGTTCTGGAAAATAAACGGGAGGTTAGGCCTATTTTGTACCTAAGCTACCTTAACCAGTTTTTGAAACAAAGTTATGGATGGTCACTATTCAGTCCATTCTAGCTTTTCTTAGGAAGGATGACTAGATGTGCTCAGTAAATCTCCAGGACACCTAGTATCGTATCAAAATACTGAGGCAGTTCAAAGAGGATTTTCTCCTTTCTTGGCTGGAGCCAGTCATTTTCAATACAGAGCACTGCTCTTTGGTCTCACAACAGCCCTTGGGTGTTCAGACACATGGCAGTCATTGCAGTGCATCTCAGTCTGCAAATGTTCCAGATTTTCCCTCACTTGGACAAGGGGCTTCTCGCCACTTGCACCGGAGATCTGCTTATTCAGTGCAGGGACTTATTGCTCCATCTAGCCCCATACTTGGGAATTACAATCAATCAACCCAAAAAACATTTGACGCCAGCCCAGATGATAGAGTTCATAGGGTCCCAGCTAGACTCAACTACACACATTGCCAGACTTCCTTAATCCAGAATTCTGTTTCTGTGTCACATAGCTTCAGATAGTTCCATGGCTGCATCTATCACACTAGTATCTCAGGCAAGATTTCACATGAGAGTTCTGCAGTGGACTTTTTTTATACAATGGAAAATGGTTCATCAGCCTGTTCTTGCTCCAGTACATCTCACACCAGTGTCACAATTCATGCTAGATGTACATTCATGTTAGTAACGTGGGTCCGACTATTCACCTCCAATAGCAACTGTGACCAAGGAAGCTTCCCTTCTAAGGTGGAGGAAAGGGCATTATGAAGGGAAGATAGTTTCAGGCACATGGTCGATGATAAAGGCCAGTCTTCGCATCATCTTGAAGATGGGGGCAGTCCTCCTAGGCATTCCTGGACTCCCTTCCTGAAGGTGTGATACCTATCCAGGTGGACAACATGGCAGTGATCTGGTATATGAACAAGCAAGGAGGAAACTGTTCTTACCCATTGTGCCAGGACGTCGTGAGAGGGTGGCAGTAGGCAAAGTCTTTCCAATCCTTTCTGGCTGCAAAATGCATCCCGAGACTTCCAATGTTCTGGCAGACAAACTGACCAGGTCTGTTCTTCTGCCTCTTAAGTGGTCTCTCAGTCAATAGCTTGCTGCAGTCTTTTTATCTCCCATCTAAAATGTCCATGCTAGTTTGCCATGATTTTCCCACAGGGACAGTCGCCAAGGAATGCTGTAGTTCACAACTGGCCCCCGGATCTGCTGTATGCCTTTCCACCTGTTCCCCTAATAAACAGGTTTCTTCAGAAACCTTGAGGTGCAAGGCAACGGTAATTCTCATTGTACCCTTTTATACCTGGCAGGTTTGGTTCCCCTTAATGTGTCCTCATCTGAATTGCTATCCGAGATGTCAGGATATCTACTTCAGTCATACATATTCTGTCATCCTCACTAAAACTTAACACCAGGAAGGTTTATATTAGCAAATGTAAAATGTTTGCCAATATGGACTTCTTCCAAAGATATGGACTGATCTCATCTCCATTGCCATCAATTCTGGACTTCTTAGTGGCTTTGTTTCAGAAAGGTGCTAGTTTCCTGACCACCAAAGTGCAGTTAACAACCATATCCAATTTTCACGTGGGCCAAAACCAAACCTCTATTGCTTCCTTGAAGATTTCCAAGGCTTTTTGAAGGGAACTTTTCTTCTCAGCCTTCTAATCAGGGATCCAGGTCCACTGTGGGATATTACTGTCCTGCTTCAGGCATTAACTAGGTCTCTCTTTGATCCAGCATCCTCAGCAGCGTTTAAATTTTCTTACTTGGAAAACTGCCTTTCTAGTAACAATTACTTCAGCTAAAAGGATCTTTCGTCTTTATCTAATTTTTCATAAGGATAGTTTGTCCTTGAGAACCAATCCTCACTTTCTTCTTAAATTGCCCACTGAAAGCTAATCTTAACCAGACGATTAACCTACCAGTTTTCTTCCCAAATTTTTTGAAACAAAGGGAAATGTACTTCGCATTCTATGGATGTCCATCATCAACTCTGAGCTTACCTGCATCGCACAAAAGACATTGGAAGATCAGACCAGGTTTTCTGTCCTTTTCAAAGACCAAATTGGGCCGAGGAGTTTCTAAAGTGACTTTGTCTGGGTGGCTGTCCAACGTCATACCCTTTGTTTATTGAAAAATGGGATTAGTCTTACCATGCAAACTCAAGGCTGACTCAACTAGAGTGATGGCTGCTTCCACTGCTTACTTTGAGTATCCATAGATGAGGTGTGCTGTGGCTACTTGGTCTACAGTCTATACTTTTGTGTCGCATTACTAACTGGAGGTAGAGATTAGATTTGATACATCCTTGGACACCACCATACTTCGAAATATCCTTCCATGAGACCGCCCAGATCAAGTAGCTTGGGAATCTGCCAATCTCTTGAGTTGGAAAGACAACATTGGAAATGAAAGCTATGTAACATAATGCTAGATCCATGCTGTCTTTGTCCATCCAGCTCAACATTCCCTCCCTCCATCCTGCATCCTAAATTGTATTTTATGGACTGTAGGTCAGTATGTGTGTATGTACATTTAAGAAGGTATCCAAGGACTTGCACAAGTGTATAAATACTGAGCATGTGCAAGCTAGACTGACATTTGTAGTTGGCCATTGAGATGTAAACATGTATGTACGTTAGGTCTGTTAACTAGTCTGTTCGTACTTTATGATGCTGCTATCCATCCTGATGTATTTCTATGTATTAAAGCATCTAAACGAACCCCCCGCCTGCTTGTCCTTGTCCTATGCGTTAGAGAAGGCTGGCTGACGTGGTGCCAGAAGTGGCATGTCTAATAGGACATGGAATTAGAAACGGCATATCCAAGGGGCATGAATTTAGAGGCAGTTTGGCTAAAATGACTTAAGGCACTTGCTTGGAACTGGAAGCATATACAGCAGTGAATCATCCCTAAAATGTGCATACTTCGCAAAACAGGTCAGAAACGAATTTCCGGTATTAAAACTTGCTCAGCACTATTTCTTTTTTGTAAAATATGAAATGAAGTATACAGAACATTCTAAATGATATTCTCATAAACCAGTATGTACAGTATTGATAAAAATATTCAGATTATTACAGAAAATGTTTGAAATAAAGCCCGAATTGCATAAAACGAAAAAAAATAAGGGGCAACTACTGCAATGTTCAATACATGCTTTGCAAATATGTATTTTCACATTAACCAAAGATAGTGTATTAAAGTGTTTGCATGATTGTGCAGTGTTACAGTAAAGCTGTTTTGCATAATGCAACCATTACAGAGCATATTTCGGAAGGTACAGCCATTACTGGGCATATTTTGCAGTATACAGCCATTGCAAAGCATATTTCGCTAAGTACAGTATTTCAAAGAGTTTATTGTGCATTTGAATGTTATTACAAGATCACAGGACAGTTTGTTTCTACATAATTACAAGGGCCATATTTTCAATGTGTTTGTGTATACTTTATGGTCATGGCAGATGGATTTCGAAAACCTAGTGCACTTGTGTTTAACAATAATATTGCTGAGAACTGGAGAGTATTTGAGCAAGCGTACAACATTTTCATCCAGGCTGCATTTTTATTCTGTTTAATTTAGCTGGGTCAGAAGCTATAGAAAGAGAAAGCTCATTTGTGTATGCACCTGCTAGCTATACTGGAGAGGGGGGAAACCATCATATTGTTGTACAGGCTGAGTCAGGGGAGGACCCTGAGTGCTTAAAACAAATTTAGTGAAATGTGTAACCCCCAGACAAATGTTACAATGGAAAGGCATTTATTTTACACAAGGGATCAAAAGCCTTTTGATAGTTTTGCAGCATGTATAACACACCTGAGAAGGTAAGGCTAAAATATGCAGATTTGGTGATTTAAGGGATGAGTTGATAAAGGACAGACTTGTGTGGGGTATTAAAGATGATGCTGTGAGAAAGATTTTGTTTCGTGACAGTGATTTAACTTTGAATAAGGCTATTGAGATTTGTCAAATATACGAGCTCACAGAAAAGCACACAAATATGCTTACAAATGAGAACAGCTCTAGAAGAGGGACCATGTAAAGCTCATGTTGACAGTATGCAGCACGTAATTAACACAAACAGGCCCAAGCACATGGCAGCAACTGTAGCCCCTGCAGCCCTCATTGGTAAACCCCAGAGCTTTCCAGCAAATTCCAGAGTTTGCACAGTCTCAGTGAAACATAAGAGTGAGTTAGCAAACTCAAAGCAGGGGCTTCAAGCTATTTTCATTGCCAGCTGTCGTAATTGTGGTGAAAGCCATGAAGCTAAATGGGGAAAATGTTTAGCTTTTGGTCAACACTGCTACAAATGCAATAAGTGGAATCATTTGAAAACGTTTTGTAGATCAAAAGGCCCACATTCTTTTATTAAAAGGGAACATTTTAAGACATGAGTTGATCAATTAGAAATCCATTATGTAGGGTAGCAGTCTACTGTTTATGCTGATGGTGTGTCAGTGCTTCATGAAACAGTTAATGCAGTAGATTTAAGGACAAAGAATTAAGTATTTTGTACTGTTCGGATAAATGGCAAACTCATAGAGCTCAAAGTTGATACAGGTTCCAGGTGCAATGTTATGCCTGCAGAAACATTTGCTACAATGTGTCATGGTGAATGGCTTGATTTGGCAAGGTGTACAAAGCTTTTTGCTTATGGAGATGAAGAAATTCAGACTGAAGGCTTAGTAGTGCTTTCATGTTACTCTGCTCAAAGAAGCTATGACTTGTTATTTTATGTGGCCAAGAGGCACATCCAGTCATTTTTAGGGTTCAGAGACAGTTTAAAGATGGGACTGCTTTCACTTAATAAGGAAGTCCATTATGTTAGCTTAAAAGACCACTACTCTAATTTTGCCCAGCACATTTTTTTTACCTATGCTGATCTGTTTGAAGACAAATTAGACAACCTTCCAGTTGTGTACTCCGTGAAGTTAGACCCACTGAAGTTAGACCCAGAGGTCAGTCCAGTTGTCAGGGCAGCACGTAAAGTTACAATAGCCATGCAGGACAGAGTCAAAGCTGAGATAGATATAATGGTGCGACAAGGTGTGATTTGTCCAGTTGGAATGCCAGCTGAATGGACATCCTCCATGATGGTAGCTCACAAGAAAAGCTCAGATGACATCAGAATATGTATTGATTTACAAGATTTGAACAAAGCATTAAAATGACCTCATCATCCAGTGCACACAGTCTAAGGAGTTTATGCCAAATGCCACAGTTTTTTCTGTCTTAGATGCAGAGAGTTCATCTTGGCAAATTCAGCTCGACAAAAAATCATCATTGCTCACTACTTTCAATATTCCATTTGGCAGGTACAGATTTTTGAGAATGCCATTTGGGATAACTTCTGCAAGTGAAGTCTTTCAGCGTGCAAAGGAGCAAATTTTTTCTGGGTATCCTTGTGCTGTTATAGTAGACATACTGGTAGGAGGTTGTGATGAAGCCGAACATGACAGAAACCTCAGAAAAGTTCTAGAAAGTGAATCTCAAGATCAGTCCACACAAATGCAAATTCAGGCTACAAGAAGTTACTTATTTTGGTCATTTATTTACCAGTACAGGCCTACGACCAGCGCCTTCAAAACAAACAGCCATTCTTGAGATGCCAGCACTAGACAGTGTTCAAACCCTGCAACATTTTCTTGGCAGGTCAACTATCTATGCAAGTTTTTGAGCTAACTTTCAGTGCCACTCAGAGAGATGTTTATGGTAGACCTGTCCAAATCAAAACAGACCACCAACCTCTAGTCACTATCTTAAGATAGCCTGTGCATTCAGCTCCAGCCCGACTGCTACGTCTGATGCTGAGACTGCAAAAGTACAATTTCAGGCTTGTTTACAAGAAAGGCAAGCTTCTTTATCTTGCTGGTGCATTATCCAGATCGCCCAGAAACACAACAGAACAGCATGAGAACCTTGATTTTGAAGTCATGGAAGTGAGAACATTTTCTTCAACATGTCTTGATGAGTTGAGAGATCACTCAGCCATAGATCCAGTTTTACAGAGGCTCAACCACTTTATCAATCAAGGTTGGCCGTCTGTGCAATTTAGTTTACCTCAACAAGTGCAACCTTATTTTCCATACAGAGATGAGATTTTGTCTGACAAAGGTTTCATTACAAAAGGTCCAAAAGTAATTGTTCCAAAGTCCTTGCAACCAGAGTACCTTACTGTCTTGCATCATGGTCACCCAGGAACTGTATTTACCAAAAGAAGGGTGAGAGAACTTGTATTTTGGCCTTCTATGTCGCACGACATTGAGAGAGTACTTTCATCTTGTTCAGTGTGTAATAGTACAAAACCACATCAACAGAAGGAACCACTTCAGCTAAACCAGATTCCCAGAATAGAGTGGACAAGTCCACACAAAGTTATTTCTGGCAATGGCACGCAGTTTACAAGCCAACCGTTCAAAAGATTTGCTGAAAAGTGGGACTTTACTCATGTCACAAGTAGACCAGAATACCTGCCGTCAAATGGTTTGGCAGAACGTGCAGTTCATAGTGCAAAACAGTTACTTGAGAAGTCAAAACAAAATAATAGTGATGTTTTCCTGAATCTCAGAAATGTTCCACATGGTAAAGGTCTTGGTTCACCTACTCATAGACTTCTGTCGAAGCAAACCAGAACCACATTACCAATCAGTAGTCGGATGTTGGTTCCATGTGAAGAACAACAGATCAGTGGAAGCCAATCTGTTGAAGAAATGCCTGTCCCAGAAGTCCTACTACAATAAAACCAGCAAATCACTCAATCCATTACAAGAGGGAGAAGAGGTAAGGATGCAGATGTCCAAAGGGTATGACCGGATTGGTGTTGTGAAGACGATTAGTCCAGAGCCAAGACCATACATTGTGGAATCTAACAGTTTTTAGGCAGAATCGGAAGCATTTGAGACCGGTGTCCGAGCCTATACCACAACACATAGCCTGTGAGAAAGATTCTTTATCTCAGTGAGTTGTCCGGTGTTCCAATTCCAGAGGAAGTTCCAGAGGACATTCCCATTCCTGTGCCAAATCCAGAAGTTCCTGATATGAGTTGTGCACCGCAGACTGTCCCTGTTGCTAAATTTAGTCCAGATTGTTATGTTACGACATATGGTCGCATCTCTAGACCCTGTAGCAGGTATGAAGCAACTCAGACATGAACACTGTTTTGTTTTAAATGTATATAGTAATGCGTCCAACTCTGATATTGTTTTTTTTTTACAAAGGGCAATCTTTTTAAGAGGGAGGATGTAGATAAATGTGTGTGTATGTATCTTTAAGAAGCTATCTAAGGGCTTGCATAAGTGTATAAATACTGAGCACGTGCAAGCTAGACTGCCATTTGTAGTTGGCCATTGAGATATAAACATGTATGTACGTTAGGTCTGTTAACTAGTTTGTTCGTACTTTATGATGTTGCTGTCCATCCTGATGTATTTCTATATATTAAAGCATTTAAACAAACCCCCCCCGCCTGTTTGTCTTATGTGTTGGAGAAGGACGAGTGACATGGACATTGGCTTATTGATTAGACCTGACCAAGGCCTTGTCTTATTGACAGCCTGGAGCTGCTGTTCATGTTTTATGCCCATTTGTGTAATTTGTTAAGTCTGTATTGTAGTAACCAGGTGAAGTACTAGGTACAGCCAGGCAAACTCGATCTGAGGTAATTTAGGGATCAGAGGGAATTGTGGGTAGGGGTTATAGATCACCCACCATGTCCCGAGATGCTCACTCTGCATTCCTTGAGACACTGGAAAATATAAAGGTCCTACCCAACACCATAATCTTGGGTGATTTCCACTACCCTGGTATAGACTGGGCGAACTACCAATGTTCCAACTCCTATGCTCAGCGATTCATAGAATTTATAAATTCAAATGCCCTTGAACAACTAGTATGTTCCCCCACTAGAGGGGACAACATATTGGATTTAATCATCACAAATATGGGCGCCCATTGTACCACACCCGTTATCACTCCCTCCTTGGTCAGATCCGACCACAAACTGATAACCCTGGACATCCTCACCCCTCCACCTCCCCCAGTCAAAGAAACCATAGTCATAAACCTTTCCAAAGCAAACTTCAAACTACTTGCATCCGAAGTGGAAAGCTTCACTATTTCCTTGCAGAAGGATAATGATATCCAGGATGCGGAATCCTACACCAAGGCACTCTATATGCATCTTCAGGATTGCATGGACCATGCTATCCCAAATAAAACAAAGACTCCTTCCTCAAGCAAGAAGAAACCAGTCTGGTGGACCCCGGCCATAAGCAAACTTTACAATAAAAGGAGGAGACTTATACAAAAAAAGGCTAAATCTCAAGTAGAAAAATCATCCCTGATCAGCATTAGTAAGACATTGAGGGCCCTCATCAAGTCAACTAAAGCTAATTTTGAAAAGAAAGTTGCCAAGGATGCCAAGGATAACCATAAGGCCTTCTATGGCTACGTCAAAAACCTAAATGGCAATGCTCAGGCCTGTTCTGAGCTAGTACAAAATGGAACAAAATACACTGACCCTTCTGACAGTGCCAACATCTTGGCTGACAGGTTCAGTGCAAATCCCCCCCCCCCCCTCACCACCTACAGGGCCTATTACCATTCCAGGGGATTGTGTAAGTCCAATTATTACTGATACGTTGGTTAACAAGGCTCTATCTAAAGCTAAAAACACTGCCTACATGGGACCAGATGGTGTCCCAGGCTGTGTCATATGTGAGCTCCAAAAGGAATTGAACCCGCATCTTAATACCCTGTTCAGTCTCAGCCTCTCCACAGGATATGTGCCCATAGAATGGCGCACGGCAACGGTGGTCCCGCTACACAAGGGTGGGGCCACAACTGACATTGGGAACTACCAACCAATAAGCCTGACCAGTCTGATCTGTAAGGCTATGGAGCGAATCATTATGGAACCCTTAAATGGAGAGATTGGGAACCTCCAGTCGCTGGACCCCACACAGTTCGGCTTCGTCAAGGGCAGATCATGCCTCCTGGACCTGGTGTATTTCTTTGAGACAGTTACTCAGGCTATAGATAAGGGAAAGGAGGTACACATGGCTTACCTTGACCTTGCTAAAGCAGTTGACACCATTCCCCATTCAGGTATTATTGATAAGCTCACCAGCCTGGGCATAAACCCTTACGTCACAAGATGGATTGCAAACTGGCTCTCAGATCCCATAAAATAAGAGTAGCGGGATCTATGTCCGAATCCAGGCCAGTAACGAGTGGTGTGCCTCAAGGCTCTGTCCTGGGGCCTCTCCTGTTTGGTATATACTTCTCAGAAGTACAGGCAAGGATGGAAGGGCTGTGGCTGACTAAGTTTGCGGACGACTGCAAACTGGGTGCTATAATAGAGTCTCAGGACGACATGGAGATCCTCCAGAAGGGCCTAAATGAGATTGATGCATGGTGTCAAAGCCATGGTCTCAAGC